>NC_065523.1:31730672-31749078 GCF_006386435.1 Epinephelus moara | reverse complement strand
GCCACTCACCAGGAACCTCTTTTAACGGTCACAGAAGAAACAACAAAGCTATTTTCTGCCAATTTATTCCAGTAGAGCTTACCTGAAACCAACTGCGATGAGATGCTGTGTCCTGCGAGCTCAGTTCCAAACAAACACCGCGGAGATGAAATTCCGCCTCTGTGGCGACTTCCGTATGTGGGCGGGTATATTCTACGACACTGGGCCGACCCAAAGCCGCCGTAACAGAGACATTTGATGAGCTGGGACAAAAGAGTATTAAATTTAAAGATATCCGCCCATGCGGCCGACGCTTGTCAGACGTTATAAATTCAGGGCCGATGTGTAGTCCTCAGGCCGACGTCGACCAGATGTATGTGTGCTATCTGGGAAATGGTTTCAGCTTACAAAAGTAGACAGGAGGTCTGCATCGCTGCAATGTGCAGTTCTGGGGAGGTGCACGTCAGGTTCTATGAAGAGCCTACGCCATAGGTACGGCGTTGATTTGACGCAGAAGTATAAATACTGCTTTAGGTTGTCTGTTTTCCCAAGATACAACTACCTTTGTTATCTTAAAAATGAGCATGCCACAGCCTTTGAAAGACAGTAATAATGGCAGTGGGAGGGAGGCAGTAATTGTATTAGGGACTCATTGTCTTTTCCCAATCCCTTGGGGGCACCACTGTGTATTTGTGATTTGTACTCAACAGGAAAAGGACTGCACTCATTTCTCTAGACGTAAGCGCCTTTGTCTTCTCTGCACCATAAATCAAGCTAATGAAGTCAATTCTGTGTAATTACTTCATTTACAGCGAGTCTATAAATTCCTATTACTTGCTGCCCCTCCATTACATGAGAATATCCAGCCAATTTAATGCCCCCCCATGCAGCAAAGCCCACCAGCCAGAGCTTTCATTTTACACGAGCACTCTGTGGTTTTGGTGTCCTCACTGACATTATGTCGAGTTTTCACAGTGTGAGTCATTTACAGTATTCACCCTGAGGGATTTTCCTCACATTTTTCCCACAACACAGACACTCAGACACCTTTTTGCCTGGAATTTGTGTCAATCCTGCAAACTCAGAGACAGAAGCTAAGCTACTGGTCAAATCTGTCAAACAGAGAAAGGGTGTTTTTGTTTTTTTACATGTATTATTTGTCATGATACAGTATGACAGCAGCATCTGAATGGTAACCGACTTCTGCCTGGAAAATAAGATAATTGATAAAATGTAAAAAGTCACATAAATAAAAATACTCATGATGAGTCAACATCATAAGATAGTGTGTTACTAAATCTAAATTATGAGATAAGTCAAAACTCTGACTATTTCAAGATACAATTATGGCACAATACATCAAAGTTGATGAGAAAGCAATTAACTAATCATGTTGACTTCACCCACAAGTCACAATTAGGAATCACTACATAATTTAAACCTTAAAAGTTTGTTTTTAACCTAAAAAGTCAAAATTTATCTCATAGCTATGAATTAGTATTTAATAATTTCGCCCAAATAACTCAACATTTTGACTGAATTGCTCATAGCTATGACCTGAGAAGTCAAAGGTTTGAGTTGATATCTGTAATGACTTACAAAGTCAACATTGAGAATTATTATCTCACAGCTTCCACATAATTTTCACCTAAAAGTCAAAGGTATGGTCAAATTGCTCATAATTATAGAGGCTGGTCTCATGCACTGTTTGTACAAATACCAATGAAGAGTAATGCACCAGAATTCATAAATAACCCACATAACCATGAGCCAGTAATCATTAATCATTAATTAGTATCATGAAAGCTGAGATTATGTGACCAAAGCACTGATGGTAGTGAAGAATCAAGTAGTATAAAGACAGAATGTCTGCTTAAGAAGGCAGGTTGGGTCAAACAAACACAGGACTTTCTTCTAGGGGAGCAGTGTTTGTGTCCCGTGTGAAACCAAGAACTATGAGTTATTTTAAGATATGTCATCACCATGTTTCTTGTCCTAAACCTAGCCTATGGAACTTTACTTTCCTAAACCTAAGCTACATAACTTTTACTTGCCTAAACCTAACCTACGTAACTTTATGTTAAGTGCATAGCTTTATGTTAAGTTATCAACGTAAAGACGCCTAACCATGTTTCTTTTCAAACTTAACCTATGTCACTTCACATTAAGTACATAACGTGACAATGCCTAAAAATGTTTCTTTTCCTAAACTTAACCTACATCACATTATGTTAAGTTTGTAACTTTATGTTAACTACATAATGTGATGACGCCCAACTTTGTTTCTTTTCCTGAACCTAACCTATGTAACTTTACTTGCCTAAACCTAACCTACATACCTTTACGTTAAGTATGTAACTTTATATTAAGTAATTAATGTAAAGACGCCTAACCACGTGTCTTTCCTAAACCTAACCTACGTCACTTTACATTAACTTTGTAACTTTACGTTAAGTACATTACGTGATAAAATTTGTGGGGCACTAACTCGTTAGATATCATACAAACTGCTGTATGTAAATAAACGTTAGTTATCATATGGATGTGACAATGTCCAACCAAATATCATTCGCAAAATCTATACTATGTCACTTTACGTTAAGTTTGTAACTTTATGTTAACACAATGACGCCCAAATGTGTTTCTTTTGCTGAACCCAACCTACATATCATCACTTGCCTAAAACCTAAGCTACATAAATTTTTGTATGGTACGTACCTTTATATTAAGTAATTAACATAAAGGTGCCTAACCATGCTTTTTTCCCTAAACCTAACCTACGTAACTTACATTAAGTACATAACGTGACAAAATTCATGGGGCACTAATTCGTTAGATATCATATAAACTGATGTATGTGAATAAACGTAAGTTATCATACGAACGTGACATGTCCAACCAAAAGATCTTTTCCAAAATCTAACCTACGTCACTTTTAATGAAGTTTGTAAGTTAACGTTAACATGATGACGCCCAACCGTGTTTCTTTTCCTGAACCCAACCTACATAGCTTTACTTGCCTAAATCTAACCTATGTAACTTTATGTTAAGTGCATAACTTCATATTAAGTAATTAATGTAAAGATGCTTAATCATGTTTTTTTTTTCCTGAACCTAACATACGTAAATTTACTTTCCTAAACCTAACCTACATAAATTTAAGTAAAGTACATCATGTGACAAAATTTGTGGGGCACTAATTCATTAGATATCACATAAACCAATGTATGTGAATAAACGTAAGTTATCATACAAACATGACAATGCCCAACCAAAAGATCTTTTGCGGAATCTAATCTACGTCACTTTACATGAAGTTTGTAACTTAACGTTAACGCGATGACACCTCAACCTACATAACTTTACACTAAGTACAAAACCTGAAAAAAACATTAATGGGGCACTAATTAAAGTATACTAACGGTTGCATGAGGATATGTGGAATAATGACAATTAATTTCTTATTATTACCCCCCAAAAAAATCAATGTTTGAATTATCTCATAAAAATATAGCATAGTTTATTTTGAGTCAATTATGATTTAGAGAGTTAAAATTTTAATTATTTCATAATTCTGACTTTATTGTATGTATATATAATTTAATTGTTTTCATTTTTATCATTCCTAACTTTTCATAATTACTTTTTCATTCCTAGCATACGTGTTCTGTCTGTGACTTTCTCTTTCACATATCTGTTTTAGTATGCACTGTCAGAATAGTCCCATAAGTAAACATTTAGCCTGTAGTCTAAACAAGGAAAACAGGATGGCTGGTACTTAAATATAATCACACATATTTCAGGAGGGTTTAGATGCCAGGCTGCTTAAAAGAAACACATTTTTGCACTAAACTTTAAAGCAACACAAACCGGCATCCTGTGTTGATTTAGCATGTTTACTGATGCGACCATGTTTATTTTACATGGACGATCATCTGAGGTCAAACTGGTAAGTTCTTCACTAAATTAACACTGCAATGTTGTTTTGTGGCTCACACTCACCTACCTACCAAAATGTTAGTGTATGTGCGGCAGTATGACATGCTCATAGCCAGAAACTAATTTAAATGTCACAGTGTGTCTGAGACTGGCTGTTTTTGGTCCACAGTGTCGTGTCCAAACCTCTTATAAAGGCCTCATTCACAAAGTGCCAGCCTGAGAGTAATGGTCCTGCCTGTGGCTTCAAGATTGAGACCAGATGCTGCAGATTCTCCCCTCTGAAGCACATCAGACCAACACAGCCCTCCATCTCTTCTCTCACTTCCTGTTGTGGTTGAAGACGCTGATTAACATTTGCATTTCACCTTCAGATTAAACAAACACAGACGCTGCACGCTGAAGTGAAAACATAAATTATGTAAGTGATGACAACTGAACTGGCATAATGTGCAGGTGTTAACATTTGGACTTCAATACGATTCAACAGACAGTTATTGCCATATGCAAAGGACGCCGATGTTACCAACCTGTTATTAGTCCAAACACAGCAATAATCTACTTTATATTTCATACATGGAGACATCTAATGAGTTGGCTACCATGCTTTTGTCTTGAAAATGAAATATCCCAAGAAATGTTATATCATGTCACGTCTGACTGCTTGTTGACGTGTTGATGCTGGCGCAGTATGTCAGTTTTGTTCAGTCGCTATGTTCACATGACATTAGAGAAAATCGATTTATTGTGTCAGTCCGACTAAAACTGGACTTTTAAAATACATGTATACAGTCAATCAGACACAAACTGGTCTAGGCGCTCTGAGCATGCTCCACAGTTTCCGCCCCGGGCTTTGACCCAGAAGTCAAATAGCAGAATGGCGACCTGTTCAAAAAAGTGGCGGAACAGTTGGACAATGCTCGATTGTTTGGTCTATGACATAATAGGTCAACTGGAAATTGGTCTAATACTAAAAAGCTGAACGTGGGCATATCACCACCTACTGTAGCGGAGTCGGACATACTTTGGTCAATAAATCGATTCCCATCCTGTGCTTGTATACTGGGACAAGGACAGTAGTCCAACTAAATAGCCTAGTTAGTTGCAGGCCTTCTGCTACACCTGTCAAGCTTTCCATTCTTGCAGGGCACGTATACATTTAACAGTGACAGGGAGCAGTTAATCACTGGGCTGACACAAAGCTAGACAAACAATCACTTACACTCAATTTAAAGTGACCTGTGAACCTCACCTGATGTGGATACCTTTGGGCTGTGGGAGGACACCTGAGTACCAAGAGAAAATTTTGAGAGAAAAAGCTTTAAACATGTGGACTAACCAGTGTGTAACACTAAAACTATGTTGGATAACCAGTTTGGCTGAGGTCATCAGAGAAGGACTTTCCCCAAATTCAACAGAGCAGAGTGCAGGCTCGCATTACCTTGCTCCTGACGTGGGTGTGCTATTGTGTATTGTATTATGTGTGCTATTTTTGTGCTTTTTTCTTCCTCCACAACATAATTATTCTGAGCTTCCTTGAAGCTGTAGGTACTGAACTTGTTAGCCGGACAACTTTTAACTAACTTTTTTAAAGCTCATGTTTTTGGTTTTGGGAAGGCAAAAAACCGTCTGCCATGCCTCTTTATGGTTGTTATACTTCCCTTTAAAGTGCAGAAAGCCAATTTGAGTCCAACATCTCAAAAGCCCCTTTCCGCTGCCTCTTCAAGGTGGGAATTACACTCCGCTATGGTGCCTCACCATTCTGTATAAAAATTAAAATACCAGACCAATACCAGAATGTGGGGACAGAGTTGTCTCGCCTTTAAGGTGGCATTAAAGGTAGTAACAGGGTAGAAACAGCCCCAAACAATGACTGTATAAACAGGACAGCCGTCAGGATGGGACAGGTGTGACATTTTGGCGAAGTGTTAATGCCCAGAAATACCAGGCCAACAGTCGGCCATCGGTACGCGTCTGTTGCCTTGTTGGTGCAGTGTGTCCCACAACATTGCCGCTTGTCTGCCCTCGTCAGCTTATGTTTAGCCAATTCAGCATGTTGAATCGGCAACGGCTGAGCCCATCCATAAATGAAATTGCTTTGATTGGCAGTTCAGCTCAGCGCACGAGAAGACGAATGAAAGTGAGGAAAGTAAACAAACAGATAACATCAAGAGGGAGTGAGACTAAAACAAAGCAAACATAAGGTCAGGTCTTTAGCCACTGTGTCTTTAGCAGAAACGTTTCGTGGTTTGTCTATTGTTCACTGCCACACGGTCAATATGCTTAGTGCTTTCAACACTCGATTGTGTTGCTAATGTGTTAACTGGCTAACTAGCGTCAAGACGGTGTTCCGGTTTCCCCTTTTGAATGACAAATACAGACTGCCGCTATCTGCTGGCGTGGATAGTTATTTCCTCTCATGCAGGCTCAGAACATAAGTGCTGTTTGGCAATCGGCTGTTGCCTTTGAGGTGTGCTCATGTGCAAATTTTGGACTGAGACACAGTGACATCAGGCAACGTAGCAAGGTGCCTTTGTCACTGCTAGGTCTCAGAATTTGGTCCGGTGTGTCTGGGCCTCTATGCATGCAACCCACCATGGAAGCTTTAAAAAGTAGCTGATAGCAGTTAGCAGCTAACTCAAGGAAGAAGAACAGATACCGAAAATGTCCACAAATTGGGAAAACAGTGAGGTTCAGGAGCTCCTTACCCTTCGAGCAAAGCGTGAGATCAGCTGCCATATAACGGGGGTGGTAAATGAAAGTTATTGCCATGTTAATGCTGTTGTTATTGTTCAGAAAGGGCTGCCGACACATATGTTATATGTCACACTAGAGGCTGATGATGTTCTGTTACATGTCACATCTTTTCTGCTTCCGTGATGTCAGCATGCTGTCTAAAATCACACATTGGAGTGACATGACAACGCCACTGTTTGGTTCTGTGTAAAAATGCAAAGGTGGCATAAAGAAGGGACTTCGTAGCGACCCTATGGGCCTTTTTCACAGCAGACATTTTGACTTGTCATAGTAGGAAAAGCACAGGTGAAACTGATAACATTAACAATGATTCAGTTCCATTTCATGTGCCAGTAAGCAATTCCAGTGAGCCAGCATGCGCAATACCAGGACTTCCCCTAAATAGAATGCAGCCATTAATGCTATTAAAAACACCAGTGCTTATCCTACCATGACATGTCAAAATATCTGCCATGAAAAAGGTCTATTGTGTGATCTCCGTGTAAAAAGGGGCAAAACAAACTAATAACAATAACTGTTATACTGACATATTTTATTTAAGGATTTAACTTAAACACAGACAAATTCTCAGTCTGCTACACAAGCTGACCACAAATCTGGAGCCACAATAAATAATGCACTGCAAATATACTAACTGTGGTCAGTAATCATTAAGTGCCTACACAAGCTGCAATGCATTTTGTACATTTGTGCATGACAGCTGATGTAAATGGTACTTTATCACATTTATGAAATGGTGTACATTAGGGGTGAATTAAAGGCCAGTTTATGTAGAAACTCACATGATGCTGCAGTTCCCTCTGATGTAAGGTCGTCCTTTGTCCATTTCTGGCACAGACTCCCTGCCGACACACAACAATACAATAACACCATTGAAAGATAATATCTCTCCTGGTTTCGATTACTCTCCTTGAAATGTCAGACTCTTTGATTTGTAGTCATTCTTATTTCTGTAGCATTCATCCAATAACCTGCTGCATTTTCCTCTTGACCTCCAAATATAATGGGCCCTCCTCAGGGGAGTGCTTTTCTATTTGCGCACTGTGGTCCACACGGCAATTTGGAACTTCCATGTCCTATTTACATAGTTTTATTTACAGAAGGCCAGGAGCTAAACACTGACAACATGGAGATGCATAGAGACAGAAAACCCTGTCAAAAAACCCTGTAAAAAATAATGTAAATTAAAAAAAGAGGACATGAAGACAGGTTCTGTTGTTGTTGTTGGTCTGTAAAGCAGCCATAACAGAAGCTCAGAGCTCAAACAGTCACAGACTGAGTGCTTGTTGCACAAGTTTATAATGCATCTGTAAACAAGGTTGTCTGCAGCTGCAGGCACTTCATTCATCACTCATGATGTTTTAAGATTTTGACCCTCGTAGCGCAGATGTCAATGACAAAACGTAGCAGCACTCTATATGTGAGGATGAACACAAATGATATAGTACATGACCATCCGTGGATTGGCAAATAGGACAGATAATTGCATTCCATCCACTGATAAGATCCCTATTTGTTTCCCTTTGGCTCAGATACAGGTTTGCACTTTATTGCTAAAAGCTTCTGCTGCCTCTGCACCTAACACAGATGTCCTCTCAGACTCTAGCTGCTTTAGCTCATAGAATGCTGCAAGAATGAGTCCTAAAATGCAGACATGAGTCACTGTTGCGTTTATGCACTCGAAGTCAATGTGTTTTTGGTTAGATGCCTGAAATAAGAGCCGAGGTTAACACAAGCTCAGGAGATGTTCACGTTTTGTTCTGCAACAAAAAATACACCAGTAAATACCCTACCTGTGAATTTCGAGGCTTTTACTTGTCTTAAAAAAGACGGTTGCTCACAAGTGGTTAAATGAGACTATAGAAGGTCATAACGCCAAACACAGCTCAACAGCCTCATTGTGGTGGTGATGTAGAAGTCATACGACCATGGTGTAGTTTGTTTAGAGTTTAAAACATAAAAGTGATGTTCATTTGTAAAAAATTATTTTGCTGAAGTAAACGTTTTTTTCCCACAATTATCCAAAACCCAATGGAAAAATCCACTTGCCTTTTTGTCGAGGGAACCAGGGTGATGCTAACCTCTGCGTCGGCCTACAAAAACCCATTCCTTGCACCACTTTATTGCAACTTGCCATGGTTCTGTGTATTAATATCTCTATTTTTATTTTGTGTCTTTACTTTGTGATGTACCTGGGTCAGTTACGTGAAGAAAAATATTTATTTTCTTTTAAAAGACCAGTCTACCACAGAAACTGGTCTGCAGTACACTGCAATCCATTTTGCAAGGGAGCTAGTTAGTCAGTCACAGGTAGACTTATTCAGTTTGTGTCTGAACACTAGCGCTAGCATGAGAAGCTGTGCTGGCTCGGACCTCTGGGTTCGCTGCTAGATACTTTGCATTGAGGTGATATTTCAGGCTTGAGGCACTTAGATGGTACAAAAATTCCTTTCAGCAATACTTGCAGAAAACGGTGCCATCGGTTCCATCTAGGAATTTTATAAAATGTAAATGTTCCATTCACGGGGCCAAGCAACGTCGTCTCGTCTGCCTCCACCATGTGACAAAGCTACTGTGGCCTTCAATGATGCACCAGGTCAAAGGACACTATGGAACGCAATAAATCAGCATTAATCTTTTTAATGCGCTGTGATTAATTAATCAGAATTAACGTTATTTTGACAGCCCTTGTTGAAACATTTCACAAAAAAATGTCAGTGTCAAGGTGGAATCACCAAAATCATTCATTCAGGATTCATCCTCTGAGGACCATGAGAGCGCAAAATTTTATTGCAATGCATCGAAGAGTTGTTGAGGTGTTTCTGTCTGAACCGAAGTGATAGATTGACTGACCAAGTAAGAGTGTAAGACAAAGCAAGACAACTCTAGGTCTGAAAGCACCCGAAGATTGTCATCCATAGATCCATAGAGCCACGCCCCCAACATGTCTTAAAACATGAAATCCCTTTTAAAAGTCTAATGTACATAACCACTAGTAACCCTTTTGAAACAGTCAGATCGGATGTAGCCTTCCAGATGTTGCTAAAATTGTCTCCACCAGTAAAAACACATGTGAAGTGATCAATTTGCAGCAGAAAACGTACTTTCAGTGAACCGAGACAAACTCAATCTGAAAAACATGTGTCGTGGTATAAGCTGCTTCCAGTCCCAAAGGAGAATCGGTTGCAGCCTCCAGATGTTTTGGCATTAACTAACAAATAATCTCATCTACTTACACACCAACTGGCAAAGAGACGCTATCAGGGTGTGAATGAGCTCATTTGCCCGATGCCTTTTAGATGAGGTAATGGTTACTGAGAGGAAGTCACCATCATGATCATTTATCGATAAAGCAAATGGTTTTCAGAAAGGATTGCTGCGATGACACTACTTAGAAGATGAGAAGGAAAAAGAGCTGAGTCAAACATATGAGAAAACAATTTTCAGGTAATGATTTTTCACAGTGGGGTGTTTTCCAAAGCAGCAGGGCCTTGTCAAGAAAACAGAGAAGCCCGAAAGACTGTAACCTGGAGGAAAAACAACACAATCAAACACACCAGTAAATCACAGTCTGACTTGAAACATAAACATGACTTGACTTGAAAAGGACACTCCGGAGGAATCCCTCACAGTCAGGGGCTTTGGCGGGGAGATTTCCTTCACACAGTGGAATCTAAACAAAGTCAAATGCCGAACTTTTTCCTACAGGATTAAGCCCAGCCACAAGCCTGAAATATGGATTTGTTTTGCGTTCAGTCATACCAGTCCGGGTTTTGAGCCGGACATCTTGTTCCGTCATGATTTTAAATAGGAAAGCCTCGCTGCTTCGATTGTTTCCAGTTCCAACAAGCTGAGCTGTGTGTCAGTCACAGTTTGACAGAAAATAAATCGTGCTTTTTCATGATTGTCAGATGAAAAGAAATGCTCCCTTATGGGCTTTGCATGGAGCCTTTCACACAACAGAAACCATGGAAAAGAGCTTGTGCATTCAAGAGCGTGTGCTGTACATTCTCAAGTGGTATAACCTCATTTTGTGAAGCCAGGGGAAGCAGATAACGGAGCAAGAGAGCAGGCTACATACAATAGTCATTATGTGAGGACAATAACCACTTCAGATACACACTGAATAGTCCGTACTGTCCCTGTGTTGCCAGCTCACTCCATTTCTTTTGTGCAGCACAATAACCAAGTTAATAACAGGACTTCTAGTGGGAGCCTCGCTCACAGATACATTTCAAGATAAACAAGGGAGGGTCTGAGTTGTCACTCAACACTTCTATTGTGTGGCCGCTGCGGAGTTTGATTAGGGACACACACACTTCACAGCCTCAGGCCAAGGATCACAGCAAGGTTAGATGAGGGTCAATTCAGAGTATTTCTGAGGGAATAAATTAGGTTGAAATACAGTGGTGACTAATAATTTAAAGCAGTGTACAGAATGAATTATTCAGATACAGTGTCTGCTCTGATATAAGTACACGGGAGGCAGTAGCTTGGTCCATTTGGACTTGGCTTGGGAACTGGAGGGTTGCTGATTCAAGTCCCACATATGGACCATATGGACATATGCCAGTCTGCCACTTGGACACTACCGAGGTGCCCTTGAGAAAGGTAACAAATCCCCAGACTACCCCAGGGGTGCCATACTATAGCTGAACATGCACTATGACCCTCTGGAATGTATAGGAGGTCCATGAGAAGGGGTCAGTTTCAACAGCCTTGTATGAAATTGTCTTGTGTTGATTGACGAAGAAAGAGATATTGTAAGCTGTCAACGTTAGCATGTACAGCTAACCAGTGACTGAGCGTTGCTTCAGATCAACACATATGAATCTCTAGCCAAAGTTCAGTCAGATGGACAATACTTTTCGTGCTCAGGCTGTAAGTTTCTTTCTCACCCTGCCATTCACTCTGTGCACACATGCTCACTCACTGTCTCTAGGTGTCATTGTCTGGGTCTGTCAATGAGTCATCAGCTGATACACAATCAACCAATAGCACAGTGACACACCTTCTCTGTCAGCCTATCATCGTACTGCTCCTCGTTTTAAATATGGTTCTTTCTCTGCCGTAGTTCTTTCTTGCTGCAGCCCCTTTTCCCCTCCACTTCCCCATCACCACCAGTCTTTGCAGATTCATCAGCCTCATCTGCCTCAGCAGTCAGCAGCCTCAGAGTCATCAGACACCACCACCACCACCACCACCAGTGTCTGGACTCCATGGGGGGATTTATCCTGCTGCCGCTCAGATGTCCCTCGATCACAAAATATTTCCCCCTGGTGTCCAAGCACCAAAAATCTTGACCAGCACAAATCAATTAAATAATTAATTAATAATTAAATTAATGTTATCTTTACTTCATTCTTCTGTCTCTCCTGATTGAACTTATTTAGTTCTCTTAGCTCCTTATACAACTAGCACATCCAATGTGTAGTATTTCCCATGGATGTAAAAAGAGAATAGGATACAGTGTTGAAGGTGGGGCCCCGTTCATTCCAATTCAATACTTAGCTCTAATAAATGTCAACTTTGGGATGCATGATACATCGTTTTAGCATTGACATTGCGATATGCAATAGTTGCATCAAAGGACATGCAATGTCAAGTAAGGCAAATTAACTCAAACCACTTATTTGATGCTTGATACAAATGGAAAACCTGTGCAGTTTTTAAGTTTCCATGACTAAAGCTGGCCAAGCCTTCTGTTCAAAGACGTTATGTGTATCTGTGACGTTTGTGTCGCATCGTCTGTTATAGGAAGCGAGACTCTTGCGAGAAGCAGTGAAGTTCATGCTTTTCCCAAATGAACATTTTATTATGGGTCCTTGAAAGTCATTTTGAAATTTTGTCCATTAAAAATGTGTGGGAACCTGTCATTCCTATGAAAGTTGCTCAGTGGTGCATTAAAACAAAAAAGTTCAACTTCCCATGTTTATTAGCCAAGCAGCTAATTTAACTAGCCCTCTGCTGACTTGAACAGGGCGAAAAATGTATTTTGTGGTTGTGGTTTAAAATGTTACTGGACTGAAAGATCAAATCCCGATGGTGAAACGAATCATTTTGCAGGGGTTGTGATGCTTTAAAAAAAATGGATCCACTGATTTATAGAGATATCTTTCCCAATGTAAGTCTATGGGGAAAAGTATTTTGGGCCAAATGGGATCATGTGACAAACTCAGAAATTGTAATTCCATAGTTTAGCTATGATATCAAATTGGCCTCATGGCCTGGCGCTGTTCCTGAGGGCTTGGAATTTGCCCACTGAGAGTAAAACAGACCCTCAGGAAGTGCACTGGGCTTTGAAGCATTTATCATAGTGGCCAAACAGTGTAATTACATCAATCTTATGATGCCACGAGGCCCAAAATTGACTTTTTCTCATAGGCTTATATTGTGACAGAAAAATCTGGAAATCATTGAATACATTTTTTTTAAATGTCACAAACCCCCCAAATGACTCATTTAACTATGAATTTGATCCAGTTGGTCCAGCAACATTTAGAAAGTCAAGGGGTGCTGTATGATTTAATTATTTAATCCCCAAGTTAGCAGGGGGAAACCAGAAGTAGCCACTCAGCCAGCAGAAGTTTCTAGTTTGCCTGCCCTATGGGCCACAGTGCGGAGGCAGTGGTGGGTAATTTATACACAACAGTTGAACTTTTTTGGCTTCATACTCCACTGAGCAGCTTTCACAGGAATGAACAAGACCCCACCACCAGCGGTGCATCCAGATCTCTTTATACATCCATGCTGTCATGAGTCCTAAATGCTGAGTTAAAGCTAATGTTTGCAGCTCTGTCCTGTTCTTTATGGCAGTGGTTCCTAACTGGTGCAGCCACAGGGTCCAGATTTCTCCTTAGGGTGCTTTCACACCTGCCATGTTTGGTTTGGTTCAGTCAAACTCAAGTTCATTTGCCCGCAATGTGAGGTTCATTTGGGCAGGTGTGAACACAGCAATGGCACCCGGATGTGCACCAAAACAACCTGACTGAGACCGTCTTGAAGAGGTGGTCTCGGTCCGGTTACAAATGAACTCTGGTGCGGTTTGTTTGTGGTGAGAACGTGTTCCGACCTGGATCTGCACCAACTGCAGTCACATGACACATTGTTTGTGTTAAACATGAGCATGTTACAGTCCTGGAGGATTATTAATGTGCACCTCCTCCTGTACTACCTTAATATGCACATTCAGCACATCCAATGCATCAAAACATTGTTTTCTAGTTGGAGCCGCGCCTCGTTTTCAAACTGTATGGTTTGACTAAAATGAACAATGACAGCAATATAGTCCACGATGAGCAGCGCTAAAATCAACCTGCGTAGTTGTCCCTTCATTGTGACATTAGAAAGTGTCACATTTATCTTGCAAGTGTACTCTTCTTCAACGTTTGCTTTACTTCCTGGACTTTTCCTGCATGGAAATTCTGACCAATGAAGAGCCTTCTTATGCAAGGCATTTGATCTGGTCAGCTTGTTGCACCGTGTCGCCGGCAAGCCAGCCTGAAACATTAAAAAGTCAGCCACTGATGCCGTTTTCAACAAGGTCATGGAGCTAATTAATTAGCTAGTTAGCTTCAGCTGATAAAGTCCAGCAACAGTTGTCATTTCAGCCGTCAAAATCAACAGTTGCTACAAGAAATCAAGGACCTGTCCTATTAAAAAATAACCAAAAACCTCAAATGGTAACCATCATCATTATAAACTGCAGTGACGGAATGGAAAGCTTGACAGGCGGAGCAGCAAAAGTAAATACTCTGTTAGTTTATCAATACGGGTGACTGCTCTCACATCACATGCGGCCACTTGACTCATCGGTCATTTACAAAATACTAAGAAGTGCAGCTTTAACTCACAAAAAAAAAATTGAGTTACTCCTAAGATCAAGGCTTTTCTGTGGTAATCAGTGTGTAAATATAACATTATCTGTAATGATACACCCACTGTGTCAAACTCTCCGATAGCATTTGAGGGAAGGGAAAGGTCAAATAAATAAAACTTAACATATTTTTTAACAATGCACCTGAGCTCAGTGTAAGGTGCTGACGAACACATACATTAACCTGCCAAGGATTACTCAAGCCTAAACATAACGAGTTGTACAGATCACATGCTGCAGTGTTTATCACAGAGGCCTGACTTCATTCTGCTGTGATAATCTTCCCTCTCACGCTCTTGAATCCACTTCGTGACTGTGTGAGTCCCTGCTGTATTTTTCCTTTTGTGGTCAGGCTTCGGACGCCGTGTTAATCCACACAGCTGTGGAGCCTCACTGAAGGAGAGCCGCCTCTGCTTCTCCAATAACTGTCATGAAGAGGACAAAGGGCTCTGCAACTCACCAAACCAGACTCTTGCAGTCTGAAAGGAATGAGGACAGGAGCAGATTACTAGATTTTGGCGTCATGTATTTCCTGTTATGACGTTTATTAGGAGGGGTATCTTTTCATCGTGCCATAGCAATGTGGGTGTGATCTGGATCAGGAATGACAGGATAAGGAGAAGTAATGAGGGGCCTCAAACCATCCAGGTCTACAAACTGAGCATTTCAGTATGCTTTACAGAAGTCAGACCCATTAACATACCTTATGAAGGCCAAACGACCCCTGACAGCCCAGTCGGCGGAAGAAAAATGTTGGCATTGTGCATTTTCGCAAATTACTGTGTTATATTTGCATGTTTCATACATCATTACATTTCTAAAGTGACTTAGTATATAAGCTTACTATGACTCATTTATGCCCCCTTTATATACGAAAATAGATACGTCCATTTCAAACGTTGTAAACGTCATTGCCCTCATACTTCCATGTTCCCTTTATGTTGCCATAGATACAGCCAGAGTCAAAAGTTTCACACAACAACAAACCAGCTGACACTGGAGGAGGTTGTAATATTGCACCTTTAAACGGAGACAGCATTATAGACAGCGGTGGCCATTACATCCTGATACGTGGACGCGGAATTCTTTTCACTATATCACCATTGTGTTCCATTCTTCCATTATTTAAACTTATTCATCATCGCCTACAGTCATATCTCGCTTGAACTACGCTACACTGTCTCCATGATCTCTGGTAGTACTGGTCTATTTCGTCTGTATCCGTAAGCTTTCGAAAAACGTGCACAAATACAGAGAAAATATACGCAGAGTGCAATTAAGTGGCTTTAATACTTCTGTGTTGAATCAACACCGTACTTACGCTGTAGCCCGATGTGCACCTCCCCAGAATTGTAACTACAAGTCGTGGCGACACAGACCTCCTGTCTATTTTTGTAAGCTGAAACCATTTCCCTCAGTGGAAATGAAGCTTTTATTTACTTTAATTTCACAAATAGGAAACAATAAATTGTGAAGACAATAAAGCCTCCACAAAATAGCATTTTAAGTCTTGTGTGTGATTTATCCTGACTTCATATGAGCAGAGGAAATCTCCGCTCTTCGCTAATCTATATGATGTAAAATGCCATAGGCTTGTGCTAATAACGTTAGCATGTTGTATTTGTTTGGAAAACGTGTTTAATAGAAGACTTTATTTTTTTGTCAGTGAACCTTGTGAGCTGTAATGGAGTCGAACTTTGTAACCGTTCGAGACCAAAGAACAACAAAATTGGTTGTTATTTAACAAGTCGTTGCTGTTTCCCAGCGACTTTTTAGCTGCTAAATGAGGGTGTTTTTTTAGCAACTCATTGCTGTTTTTCAACAAGGGAAAGTGCCACGAAAAGCAGTTGTTTTTTACCAAGACAATTGATGGCTTCTAACCCCAACTGTGATTGCGCCAAAAAGAGGGGATTTTGAGGCCTAAAAATGATCTCTTAATAACCATAACCAAGTGGGTTTTTTTGCCTAACCTAACCACACCTAACCACAGCATTGTTGAAACATAAAGCTTCAACATATCCACGACATAATATTGGGAATCTGTGCCCACAGAATTCAAAGGACATCTCCACACATTTTCCACACATTTTCATTCTGAATCACTGCTGACAAATTTAAAAAAACAAAACAAACAAACACACAAACGTAACAAATCCATGGAGCCAACATTGTTCCTGGAGATTGGGTTTTTCTTGACCTTCTCTCTGCATTGTGTAAAAAACAGAACAAACACCAGAGTCATGATTGCAACATCAGGAGGGATCTCAGGAAATTTCAACAACGTGGAGTTGGCATACAGGTGACCAACCAAAGGAGGCTAACAAAGGCTACATGTGGTTGATTCAACATTGCAAAAATGGGCCTGGCAATGGCAACACCCCTGGAAATAGACAAACCATTGAATATAGAGTAATCTAATAACCCTAATGGGAAACTAGAAGGGCTCTCGGAGAGTGCAGACCTCCATCAAGGCCAATAGTCCAGTCTTCTATGATATTCAAATCTGCAACTGAAACAACAATACCTATGTCTGGATATAGTTCCAAAATTATTAGAATTATATCAGACGAATGCTCCATAAAGATGGAAAGTTATAGGCCAAACGCCCTATCTTGAAATGTTAACGACAGTAAAAAAGGATCCACTCCAAAATGTAATGGATTCTTCCTTGGCCCATACTACACCCACCCAGCAAGTCTTGTAAAAATTAGGCCAGTAGTTTTTCCTAATCCTGCAACAAACAAACTGGCAGAGGTTATGAATCCAAGGTGTGCTAACTTTAGCTTTTAATGTTGCTTATGTGGCACCATTATCTCAGTCATCTGGGTGGAGAAAATTCCAGTTTAGGATTTAGTAACAGTGGTACAGTGTACTGACCATGTTTGCTTCCGTTGTACTTCTCCATTTGGCTGTTGAATGTAGATGCCACCAAAGACCCATAGTTAACTCCACCAAGGTTGTGGTTGGGTCTGTTTGTTCGTCAACAGGATGATGAGAGAACCCCTGCCCCAATTTGAATGAAACTTGGTGGAAGGGTGTAGCATGCGCAATGGAAGAACCCAATACATTTTGGAGTGGATCTGACACCAAGGGCAGATTAAAAGCCCGTTCTCATTCCCAACTTGTCAAACACTGCTGCTTTGTCAGTGATCTGGGTGTTAGATCTTGATGCTCAAAGGCAGCTTTAGTGGCATTATGAAACGTACCGGCTATCGGCAACTACTGTAGTGTAAAGAGTGAGAAAGTCCGTATAGGGTTGGCAGAGGGGGAGGTGGATGGGTCAAACACACAGCGGACTTTCACCCGGGAGCCCGCTGTTTGTTTCCTGTGCGAAATCAAAAGTCAATGGAGTTATTTTAACAATAGTGTAGTGCGCTGAATGTGTAGCATGCTATGTTAGTGATATGTCACATGACGTTATTAACAACTAACCCACCCCCTTTAAAAGCAGTGGCCTTGTGGGTAACCTGTGAGGGTGTGACGTGTGCTTCAGTGAGTATGTGGAGGGGAGCAGCTCTCTCTGGGTGTCATGGTGAAGATGGCAGGCGGCAAAGAGTGATGATAGTCAGCAGAAATAAGTCAATCAATCAATCAGTTTAATTATAAAGCCCAATATCACAAATCACAGTTTGCCTCACAGGCCTTTACAGCATACAACATCCCTCTGTCCTTTGGACCCTCACAGCGGATAAGGAAAAACTCCCCAAAAAAAACCACACAGCACAACCACACATGTCACGCTATCCAGGCACCGCTGCGATATGAGTTAATCTGAGAGACAGTGGAGCACAAAGGCTCCGGAGAAGAAGCTGAGTTAGTGACATCCAGAATGGCCGAGTTAGCAAGATGCAGTAATAG
>NC_065523.1:31724564-31729368 GCF_006386435.1 Epinephelus moara | reverse complement strand
CACTGCGGTCAATTCTTGAAGAGAAATTGGGGAGAAGCAATCTAAATATATATTAGGTCTTACAGCTGTGTTTGAGGTTAGACAGGTACTATCTGAGGACAGGAGGTCATGAATTTTGCCTCTAATAGTTAGAATTTTGTCATTAAAAAAGCTCATAAAATCATTACTGCTAAGGGCTAAAGGAATACAAGGCTCAATAGAGCTTTGACTCTCAGTCAGCCTGGCTACAGTGCTGAAAAGAAACCTGGGGTTGTTCTTGTTTTCTTCTATTAAAGCTGAGTAATAGTTTGCTCTGGCATTGCGGAGGCCCCTCTTACAGGTTTTGAGACTGTCTGCCCAGATTAAAGATAAAGATAAGTGTCTAGATAAACTCAGGGCTGCTGTTAAACCTCATGAGAAGGCCATGTTTGTTGTTTCTGCAATAAAGCCATTGCTCGTCCATCCTTTCTTCTACAGAGTGGTGTGGACTGCTAGAAGCTAGTTACCAGCTAATAATGAGCCAAGCTAATTTAATATTAATAAGTCAGTGTGTTCCCAGCTATGATCTGGAGCTGGTAAGCTGTCACTGAGGAAGGTAACACATGTCATATTTTGATGTTTGGGTGTACTGACAAAGCGGCAGTATTTGATGAGTTGAGGTGAGAACACATTGAGATCCATGTATGTTTTTTTTTTACTTTAGTTAACATTGTGAGCATTTGGTATCAGTTCAGAAAGGGACCCAAATGCAGAGCAGTAGGCAGGTGGATTTGGAACAACAGGCGAGCTTTTGTATAGCTGATAAAAACCTCCAAAGCAGACAGGTAACTGAAAGTCCAAAAGAACGAAGACACTGAAAACCAACCGGGATAATACGATGAACACGGATGAAATCCAAAACGGAGCACAAGAGACCAGGCAGGAAATGGAGCAGGAAACGAACACAAACGAACTGACAAGAAACAAAGGGAAACACACAAGTATATATACACAGAAAACTAATCACAAGAACAGGGGTGTGGTGGGGAACACTAGGGTGGAGCAAACAAGACTAATGCAGAACAGGTGTGAAGGGAAGACTCTGGGAACAGGGAAGGACTAACGAGACAGGTGTGACAGAAAACAGGCGAGAAAAAACACAAAGACAGGAAGTAAAACCAGACACGACACGAGGAGAGAATCTACAAAATAAAACAGATTAAACATGAATGAATGACATGAACCAACAAACAACACAAACAGAAAACCCCAAAACAAAGTCCACAAGATAACAGAATATAATCAAAAACAAGGATCATGACAGTTTGTCTTGGCTGAATAAATGCCATACATCCTAAAATCCAGTAAATGGTAACAAAGGTCAATAGTGACAAAACAGCCAATTGTAGAAATCTCTAGGGTTTACAGAGGATGGTCCCAAAATGAGAAAATATCCAGTGAGCCAAAAAGCCTTGTTGATGCCAGAGGTCAGAGGGGAATGGCCAGACTGGTTCAAGATGATAGAAAGGCAACAGGAAGTTAAATAACCACCAGGGGTGGACTGGCCATCTGGAGGTTCTGGAGAATCACAGAACGGCCGGTACTCCAGGATGGCCGGCGGCCGCCATGCAGTCATCACCGTTTTTTTTTTTTTTTCCTTTTTCTCCCTAATAATCTACTGTTCCACGTCCAGTCCGCTAGGTGGAAGCCTTTAAATTGGATGCCAGCCGGCCCATAGATATCTATGAGCCTGCTGGCCGCCAATCAAATTGAAGAAGAAGGAAGCGAATACGTCACGCAAATCGAGCAGCCGTGTGCAGCAGGTGCAGATGGGAGAGACAGCGTGAAAGATAACAATATGGATACTGGTATTAATCCAAAAAAATGGAAAGAAAAGGGTGGGGCTGAGAAGGTGAGGGGGAAAAAACAAAGGCAATTAGAGAGTGAAGCCTCTATGAGTTATGATAAATCACAGTGTAAAGAGGCTGTAATTATACAGTTTAACTTGAATACTCACTGAGAAATAAACGACACAGTCCAGATGTCTCTCTGCTGAACAATACAATGCACAATGCACAACAAGACATGGTATGAGTCTCATACCATGTCTTGTTGTGTTTCAGGCAGTCACCTGCATTGTATTGTTCAGCAAAGAGACATCTGGACTGTGCCATTTATTTCACAGTGAGTATTCTACACTATGCTCTTAACACAACATCTAGTCAACATCGGTGCTATTGCTATAATTTGGAAGGTATAGTATCATGTGTTAAGATTTAAGTATTTTGACACCCGTGTCTGGGGCTGCTGAGTTTCCGCACACCGGTTGTTGTGGGCTGGGCCGAGTCAAAGTCCAGGGCTGTTTTTTTAGTCCCAGTCCGCTCCTGATAACCACTGGTTACAACCAAGGTCTGCAGAAGATCATCTCTGAAGCAACAACACCTTGTCCAACCTTGAAGCAGATGGGCTACAGCAGCAGAAGACCACACCAGGTGCCACTCCTGTCAGCTAACAACAGGAAACTGAGGCTACAATTCACACGGGTTTTCTCACCAAAACTGGACAATAGAAGATTGGAAAAACCACATTCAGATGGAAGCATGGATCCATCCTGCCTTGTATCAACGCTTCAGGCTGCTGCTGGTGGTGTAATGGTGTGGGGGAGATTTTCTTAGTACCAACTGAGCATGGTTTAAACACCACAGCCTACCTGAGTATTGTTGCTGACCGTGTCCATCCCTTTATGACCACAGTGTACCCATCTTCTGATGGCTACTTCCAGCAGGATAACGCACCATGTCACAAAGCTCACATCATCTCAAACATGACAATGAGTTCACTGTACTCCAATGGCCTCCACAGTCACCAGATCTCAGTCCAATAGAGCACCTTTGGGATGTGCTGGAACGGGAGATTCTCATCATGGATGTGCAGCCGACAAATCTGCAGCAACTGTGTGATGTCATCATGTCAATATGGACCAAATCTCTGAGGAATGTTTCCAGCACCTTGTTGGATCTGTGACACCAAGAATGAAGTTAAAAGGGGTCCAACCCGGTACCAGCAAGTTGTGTTGAATAAAGTGGCCGGTGAGTGTAAATTCCAGATATATTTGTGCTTGCAGATTTGCATTGCATAGAAAACTGGACTATTTGCCTTGGCAGAGATCTGCGCTCTAGTTCATCGATTGTTCCTTACAGTCATTGACTAATTCAGTGTCCTATTTATTATCGGCTTGGCTTGAGGCAAATTATCAGATATAGATTACTATCTTGAATCTGTGAGTTTTCGTTGTATAATTATCAGCAGCAGCTAACTGTTCTTGAGTTGATATTTATTTGTATCTGCAATTGGTTTCCTTGTAGATAAGTTTATACTCCTAATAATTCCCAATTTATTGCCTTCCTTCCTTTCAGAAATGCCAGCTCCAGCTCTGTTTCATTGTCACTGTGTGGACAGTATTTGCTTTAAGATCTGATCAGTCCTGGAAAACTCTCATCCTCGTCTTTCAACCTTGTGACAGCAAACTGCACAATAATCATCACGGTGGATCTTTATGTGGACCTTTTCTGCTGCTGCAGTATTGGAGGCCAAATTACAATGGAGTTGGTCATAAAAGTTAAATGAGTCACTTGATTTAACTTTCAGCAACTTCCCCCTGATGCTAAGCAATAGAACAGAGAGCGGGTGTGATAGATGTGTGCGGCATTTTACAGCCACAGAAAAATATAAACAACCCCAAAATACACTCTCGTTTGCAACATCACCACTTCTACTGCTGTTATTTTTACCCTCTCTCTCACTCTATATTTTAAAATTGAACAGTCCTGTTCAAAGTCACATCTATGGCATCCGCTATGTCTCTCATTGCAGCATAGAAAGGATCCATTACGGAGCCATTAGTTTACATAATTTGTTATTCCCAGCAGTCCTCACAATCTTGCCTCTGTTTAGCACTTCCTCTATGGTGTCTAAACTGGTCATTAAAGGGAAACACCACCTAAACTAAGTGTTTCACGATGTTATTTCCGAAGCCGAGGAAAGTTCAATCAATATTTGTGAACATGAGCTACGTTCTCTTAAAGCCAGAATTCAGACAAGTCTAAAAAACTGTGATGTCATCAAGTATAAAGTCTAGAGCTGCTCCATAGACAATGAATGGGAGCATCTCCAGACATTATACTTGATGGCATCAAAAATTTGAGTTTAAGCATTCTTTAAAAGTCTTTCTCCTTATCTTAGCCCTATACTAGAGGAATTGCTTAAAGTTTGTTAAACTGTTGAACAGCAGAAGAAGAAGAAGATATACTTTATTTATCCCTGATGGGAAAAGTTTTTTTCACTCTGTTGTCATATAAACACAGGCCCAAAATACACACATGTACAAATATAACCTATGCATGGATTAAATGGAGAGATGTCAGGGTGAGGGGGCTGCTCTTGGATGGGCGGGTTGGGGGTTTGTTGCATCTCTGCAGCGCCCAGATGTGAGTGGGCACTTCTCCAGCTACCAGTCCAAAATCCATATTTGGTCTGGATAGAGACTTGAGCCAACAAACCTCTGGTTCCCAACCCAAGTCCCGGGTGACACAAATCGGCGAGCGATTTGTGTATGCCGCCATCTTGCAGCGGTGCCATTGCTGCAGTGACATGTGTCAGTCATCAATTCATTATGCTCTCATTGTGAACTGACTCTCTACAATGACAGCATCATGAATAGCTGGATTGATGATGTTAGACAGTGGCCTCTGGTAACTGATGAAGGTATCTTAAATGAGTACCGATATTAATATAGAAATGAATCATTTGTTTGAGCGATAAGCAGGAAAGATTAGAGTAATAGGGA
>NC_065523.1:31722909-31723135 GCF_006386435.1 Epinephelus moara | reverse complement strand
TCACGATGTCTAGAAAGCATCAGCTGACAGGGACAGCTAACAGCGGCAGCAAAGCTAACATCAGGACGCCATCTGTTAAAAGCCTCCCATTGTCGGAAACGACATGAAACTACTCCAGTTAGCTCAATTATTCTGTAACTAAGACATCCGCTGGAAAAAATATTTTTTTCACGGGCCACTTTGTGAGTTTAGTGAGTTATTACAGACACCGCTATCGGCTAACAGC
>NC_065523.1:31715585-31722903 GCF_006386435.1 Epinephelus moara | reverse complement strand
AAACTACTCCAGTTAGCTCAATCATGTTGTAACTAAGACATCCGCTGGAAAAAATATTTTTTTCACGGGCCACTTTGTGAGTTTAGTGAGTTATTACAGACACCGCTATCGGCTAACAGCGTCCCTATGCCACTACGTCGCCCCGGTTAAAATGGTTGTGCAACGATTACATCACATCCAGAGCCCGTAACTTTACAGGAACCTTCCTCCTACTCCGCTCTCTCAGTGGTGACACGGCGGTTGAGAGGGCCGAGCGAGAGGACGTTCCTGTAGTAGTTCCTGCCCCCCAAATAGTACCAGGAACTTCTTCAGTGGAGACGGGCCTATTATGGACAGGCTACATGACTAAAAACAACAACACGTGTTTGTGTTTTGTTTTAGGTATTCAAGAATATTTTATTGATCGCCTGGCCTCTGATGACCAGAAAAACGGCAATTACAGGTCTCTGATTGATTTAAGATACCTTCATCAGTTACCGGAGGCCACTGTCTAACATCATCAATCCAGCTATTCATGATGCTGTCATTGTAGAGAGTAAGTTCACACTGACAGCATAATGAATTGATGACTGACACATGCCACTGCAGCAATGGCGCCGCCGCAAGATGGCGGCATATACAAATCGCTTGCTGAATTCGTCTATAAGCTGAGCTACTGCCACCCTGTCCCCAGACGACCTTAGTAACCAAAGAAAGACAAAACATGAGGTACCTCTGACTGCATCCTAACGGAAACCAATTGATTTTGTCTGGAGTTGGAATACTAGACTTTCCAAAGTTGCATTCTTCCAGCCTCTATACAATTAATGATTGGTCTGTGGTTTTTATGCAACGAGATCTCTTCAATCACAGAAGTCAACGGTGTGCCGTGTCATTCACTGGGTTTCAAATAGCCATCTGCTGAACACCGTGGTGAAGTTACCATTCAAATGTTACAATTTTCTCCCACCTTCATTGCTCAGTCATGGTATTTCATAATCTCATTTGCAGGCCTGGAAAACTTATGGAATTTTGCTGTTTGTAATGAAATTAATTGTTACAGAAATCTTCTGGGGATAACCTTCCACGTAACATGAAATAACAGCAAATCTATTTCCTGTAAGTTAGCTGTTGACATAGCGTAGCTCTAATATGTGTCAACTTAGGGCTGCACTATGTACAGTTTCAGCATCGACATTGTGAGTTGCAATAGTCAAGTCAGGAGTATCAACTATCAACAATTTATTTGATGCTTGATACAAATGTAAACTTGAAAACTTGCACGGTTCTAATTTTCTATGACTAAAACCAGCCAAGCCTTCTGTTTTAAGACGTTACGTGTATCTGTAATATTGTGTTGCGTCTTTTGTTTTTGGAAGTGAGACTCTTCATGCTTTTTCCAAATGAAAATTGGGAAAAGCATGAAGTGAAAGTCATGGAAAGTTTTGAAATTTTGTCAGTGAAAATGTGAGGGAACCCTGTCATTGCTATGACAGTCGCTCAGTGGCGCACGAAGCCAGACACGTTCAACTGCCCGCTGCTTCCACATCATTGGGCCCATGGAGCAGGTGCACTAGAGACGTCCGCCGGACAAGACGAGCTTGGCTGACTTGATCGGGAATAAAATGATTCAACTGTGGGGCTCTTCTAGACTTTCCAAATGAATCAAATCCTGATGGTGAGACGGGGTTATGATGCTAAAAAATAAATTATCCACTGTTCAGCCATTATGAAAGTAACTTCAAGGCCCAGTGCACTTCCTGATTTCAGCAAATGCTATTAGAAGTACTATGAGGAGGCAGAGGAACATAATATTTTTGCAGACTATCTGTCTCATGTACTCCTGTGTGGAGACAGAACGCATTTCAATCCCACACCCACCGGAGGGGAAAACAGTTCATCTGTCTCCATTGACTCTGTATTGAGTGAAGGTACCTCCTTGTCATTTACATCTGCTAGCAAACAACACAAAAATGACTCAGAGCTGCTTTGTGGTGGGATGCACTACCAACATGGTAAAAGTTTTTACAAGGTACCGAACCAAAAAAGCTTTTGCAGTAAAGTGAGGCATCAGCAGGAAGATAAGAAAAACTGGGGGATCCTGACACTCAGTATGAGTGAATGTGCAGCCGGCACGTTGCTAATTTGGCCAGACGAACTATGTATGTAATGTCTGGTTTGATCTTTATTAGCTTGAATGACTATCTCACCTGGTGATTTGATCAAATAGTCGTAAATATTCAAGTGTGTCACTACTGGCAGTTCAGGGGGATTCCTCCAAGATAAGGAATGTAAGGAGAAGAGACACTAAGATGGACTGAAAATACTGAGTTGTCAATGTAACCCTTTGTATCTGGTAGACATAAAGTGCTAAGATAATCCTTTGACGTGCTGATATCTAATTCTTTTAGTGAGCTACAGGTATTTTGTTCAGTAGTTTTCTCCTCCAGTGGGCTGCTGTCTGTCTGGCGGGTTGCACTCTGTCTATATACAGTTTACAAATATACCAAGAAGTTATTTTTCATTAACATTACCCGAGGGAGCTTTAAAATAAAAAAGAAGTGAAACCTCTTTTGCGTCTAACAAAGGATGTTTAGTTTTCTCCACATCTCCAAACAGGTCAAATCTGCCCCAAATTTCCACTTGTGATCAAAATTAAACATCCTCTTGTTTTTTACGGAAACACTGATTATATCCTCCCTTCCAATCAAGGTTAGCCAAGGTGTAGGGAGTGGATAGAAATGTTATTTCCTTAAGAGGGCTCACAGCCTGCCAGTCTCTGAGGGGGACTGGAGCAGAGCTGCAGTGCGGGAAGGGGAGTTGAGAAACCCTGAGAGCGTGACTCACTACTCTCACTGACAAAACACACAAACATCTGGAAGTTGAAATCACATCTAAATAAAGTTAGATCAAACAAATCAGACAGACATGATGTCAACTCCCTGATAAAGCCTCGATGATGATGATGAAAGATGGTATACCCATAGTTTGCGCATGGAATTTGGCGTTGAAAGAAAACAATTAAACCAGTCCAGTGTGATGACAAACACTCCCGAATTACTCACATCGGTGCTTTTACTGATCAGATACATGTTCCAAGGAGTGAATAACATGTTGGGTTGCCTTGGCAGATTTGCTGTAATAAGTAAGAGTAATGCCCATTTATCTGTTTAAAATTTTTTCCCAGACATAAAGCATAATCTCCTGTGCAATCATCAAAATACTTAAATATCTCAGCTCAGTTATTAAAACATTTAAAACTCTGTCACTGGCAGTCTCCTGCATTGCCACTAGAATGCTCTATCATATTCTAGACTGACTACTTTACATATCAAAAAACCTTTTACTTACACTCACTGGTCACTTTATTAGGTACACCTTGCTAGTCCCGGGTTGGACCCCTTTTGCCTTCAGAACTGCACAACAAACACCGGCTTTCACCTGAGAGAGCGGTGTTCACGTCCCGTAAGATTCTAAAGCCAAACCCTGTTCTTTTTTCCTAAACCTTACCATGTGTGTGTTGTTGAAGGAAAAAATGTCAATTTGCGGTGTTGTACCGACATAGTGCATTTTTTGAAAGAGACTGTATGTAAATTTCCTGTGAAAACAGAAGTGTATTTTGAAAGAAGACAATGCATGTAACAGGCAAAACTTGACACACCCAGGGTACCTTGCATGTCGTATGTGGACATGGAAAGTCCTAACCTGGAAATCCAGATGCCCGGCCCCTAGCAAATTCTAATTTGCATTGCACAGGAATCTGGCCCCGACGAGCAGAGCCCGTTGAATCGCAAATCGGACCAATCAGATCAGTCTATCTAACAGAGGCGGGCTCCGGGCGGGCGTAACATGATGACGACAACGCTGCGGCGTAGGAGTCGAAAAGTAAACAGGCAAGATGGCAGCTGCTGAAGGACCACGTCCATTCAATTTAGCTTTGGAAGAAACGCTAAGCCAACTACACTTATCTTTTTCCTTGAGAGAAAGGAAAGGAACAGAAGACTGCCCTAGAAGCCTTCGCTTCCAGGAAGTACGTTTTTGCCGTTTTGCCGACGGGATACGGCAAAAGCATAATATATCAGCTAGCCCCACTGGTCGGCAAACCAATGGGGCTCACTGCAATGAATACGTCACCTTGTTTTTTTGCTCTGATTGGCTATCGTGCTATCCAATTGCGTGTGGCGGCATTTAACATGCCTCAGTTAGTGCCGCCCCTTGGGTAGGAAGGGTGTATCGGTGAGGGCCAGACTCAAAATCTTTCTAGATTTGAGTCTGGATTTCAAGGCTAGGAAAGTCCATGACCGAACGTTGATATGTGACAAGGTCGGAGTGAGAATGTGTTGGACCCATCGCTATCACAATCACTGAAGACAGCATCTTTTGGATTTTGAAGGACACATTGTAAGGTTGTATGCATTGTCTGGGCCGTCAACTAGACCCCATATGTCCAAAACTTCACACAAAATGAACCTAAAAAAGAAGAGTAGAAGGTTAGGTAGAAGAAGAACTATGTATAGCCCTGTTTCCACTGGGCGGTACGGTTCAGTTCAGTACGCTTCTTTTCCGTTTCCACACTGAAAAGTTGTGGATGGTACCAATGGAACCGTTCTGTACTGTCCCCATGTTTGGTCCCCCCCTCTGTTGGGGTACCTAGCACACAGATCTGGTACTAAAAGGTGGAGCTGTGAACACTGCAGTCTGATTGGTCAGTAGAGGACGGTCACTCTGCTCAGGGCTGAGTTGTGTCTGGTTTTGAGGCTCATGTAACCACTGTTCATACTGTGGAGAGTTTTATTAGTAAACTGTAACTATAAAATGAAAGGATGTTTTGCTGCCTCTCACAGCAGCTGGAGTCTGAGAAAAAATAACTTCATTCACTGGGCCGACTGCCGGCAACTTTTAAGGTGGAACGTTAACTTGTAATGTTACTCAATGCATGAGTTGATGACATGAATCAGTCAACACACCTTAAATTTCACTGTGACAACTTTGACCATTACTTTAGTTTTTATATGACATACACTTTTAGTAATAAGTGAATCTTCAAGCGTTTATATGTATTAATTTCAGCCGGGTTATGTGAACTGCATATGTGTTCAATATGTTTTGAATGGGTTTAATACTGCCAGTATGTATTTCTTTTTGAACGATGGTAGCTGGACGGCGTACGAGCCTCCATCTTAATTCCAGCACCTGGGTTTTCATTTGGCACAGAAACATCTCACCCATGGAGCACATGTTTGGCCCCATTTAAAACAAACACATTTTGCCTTGAACCAGGCATTGATGACTTCATATGATCCAAGTTAAAAAGTTTATAGTGAAAATAAATGTGCAGTAAAAGAAATGAAGCCTGTGAGTGAGAAGAGAGGAACGCAACTGGAAATTTATTGGAATCATATTTCTTTCATGTTCGTACACTGAGTGCTGTTTCTTTCAAACAAAGGAGGACTAACACTTTATGGGGAGCACATTCCCTCGGCACTTTGAAGTAACATCATAATAAGTTTGCAGCAAAGAATCTGCACAAATAAACCGGGTACAACTGTTTGTATTTGTGTAGAAATGAAACCCTGTTGCTTCCTGACTGACTCTTCTCTAGTTTTGTCTTCTGCTGTTGTCCTTGTCCAGGCCGTCCAGTAGGAAATATGGGCAGCACCCATCGTGGAGGTGGTTATACAGGGTCACTAGTAAGTGTTCCTTCTTCCCTCACCAAAATTAAGCGTAATTTTGGAGCATTATTTGGCCCCCTTTCCAACAAGATAGCATGACATGGTTGGTACCAATGGATGCC
This sequence comes from Epinephelus moara, assembly GCF_006386435.1. Classification (NCBI taxonomy): domain Eukaryota; kingdom Metazoa; phylum Chordata; class Actinopteri; order Perciformes; family Serranidae; genus Epinephelus; species Epinephelus moara. The sequence continues at coordinate 31,717,130 of NC_065523.1, read as the reverse complement.
TTGGATCCTCTATCCTCTATCCTCTCTCATGGAGTCCAAATTTCTCCTTAGTCATTAGTTTGAAGTCCACACAGCTTAATATATACAGTGTCAAACTTGCGATTGGCCATGTCCTTAAGCTAGTTTGTTGTCTCTGTCAAGTAGCTGCACGTTAGTCACCCACTCTACAGCAGGAAACAGCACTTCAAAAATGTACTGTACTTAAAAATAAAGTGTGTTGTTACCAACTTGACATGTTTACAAGTCAGTTGCGGTCCATTCAGAATGGGACTGGCCCCTGACCTAAATCCAAATGAGCACCTATGGGGCGTTATGTATTGGCGCATCAGATGCCGCCAAGTACCACCGCAGACTGTCCAGGAGCTCACTGATGTCCTGATCCAGGTCTGGTAGGAGATACCCCAGGACACCATCCGACTCATCAGGAGCATGCCAAGATGTTGTCAGGAGCGCATACAGGCAGTATGCATACACTACTGAGTCAGCCTGTGATTTAATTTTTTTTCAAGATTTTCAACTTGAATTATTCGTTCATCAAGATCTGATGTGTGATTTAAGTGTTCCTTTCATCTTTTGAGCAGTGTACTGTAAGCAAAATCCCAATTAAAGTATGACTGATGATTTTATGGACTGACTCCTAATCACAGGAAAAGAGAGTTATTTTAAAGTAGGATAAACAGGAAAGCAGCAGAAGAGGACACACAGCTGGGCAAGTCATCAGTCAGTCCTGGACTTTCTCACAGTGAGAGTCCAGCAGGGTAATTAGCTGTTTAATTTAGAGCAATAAACAGGCCATGTTTGATGTTTGGGTATGGAATGATGTTCCTTGTCTCTTTATCTACTTACAAATACAGACTGGAGGTTAATCTCAAACTCCTTTGGCGCGTGGCAGATCACCATCTATCAAGCTGTGCAGCACATATGCTGTTTACAGTTATAACTGTGGCAGATTTGTGATTGGTAATTTTCGAAAACATTGGTGCTTGATGTCAGACAGATGAAGGCAATAGCAGCCTCTCAACTGTCGCCAGCAGTTTCTATCAACTGTAGCTAATTACAGTAGGTTAGCTTTATGAGTTGGGTAAAAAACACACAGTCTCTGGCTTGTTTTACAACAAAAACTCATGGATTTAAATGTTACACACATGATATAGTGCTAAAAGTCTGAGGTTAAGCTGGATAGCGGTTTCTAACTGCTGGAAGGATAACACTGGACATGTTTTTGCAATATTTCTGAGGTAAGAGTAGCAGGACTGAATAACTGTCTTGACAAGTGCGTCAGATTTCAGCTGACACGCAAAAGTTGCTCCTAGGGTTGGAACAAAAGATTTTCTATTTGTGGCCAATGAAGCGAGGTGTTCATTCATTCATCTTCTAACCGCTTCATCCTCTTGAGGGTCGCGGGGGGGCTGGAGCCTATCCCAGCTGACATCGGGCAAGAGGCAGGGTACACCCTGGACAGGTCACCAGACTATCACAGGGCTGACACATAGAGACAAACAAACATTCACGCTCACATTCACACCTATGGACAATTTAGAGTCA
>NC_065523.1:31543373-31714913 GCF_006386435.1 Epinephelus moara | reverse complement strand
GGCTCACGGCTTATGTGTTTGTCACTTTCTTTTTCATTTTAACCCACACCATGATCTTTTCCTGACCCTAACCAAGTGGTTTTTGTGCCTAAACCTAACCAGACCTTAACCACAGGGCATCATGATGATTTCGGAACGGACTTCGGAACAATGAGTTTAATATGGTCGGAACAATGGGATGTCGAACCAATGGGCTGTCGAACTAATGGGCAGTTCCCCTGCGACCCAGGTGTGGTTCCTTTAGAAATGGTTGAACTGTAGCCATTTTAAAGGAATCAGGAACATAGACTGATCAGAGTTCAGTATCTCAAGCAGAAATGGTCCAATAATGCTTATAGTTTCTTTAAGTAAACTGAGAGGGACAATGTCAAAGGGCACTTGGAAGATACTGTGCGAGACAGTACCCATCAAATCCATGAGGGAGATTTGAGAAAACTGGTCAAGTAAAGCAGGACAGTGTTGACAGTAACAGTAGTAAGTAGACTCATTTTTGTAATCGTTTGGTTGCACAGGCACATCACAAGGCAGCAAGCTAGTTTGGAAGATGGAAACACTTACCTTAAGTGGCTGGAAATATTCCTATTACTTTGATTTTACTGAGAGGAAAGATGACAAGAAAATCATGGCTGCAGGTATAGTCGGACTAAAACTCTTTCCACTGCATAAAACACGTCCTAAAACCTCTGGTCAGAAACATCTACTACGATCGACAGCACAGTAAAGTGAAGCTAACCAAATGTGAGCCCTCCTCAGCTGTGGAGGTCGTCTGTAGCGCTATAAAACAACCCAAACTGGATTTTAATCGTGGGCAGCTGCAGGCTACAAAGAACTAATGAAGCTAGAGGCTGGATACAGTACCAGTCAAAAGTTTGGACACACTTTTCCATTCAAGTAAATGGGAAAATGTGTCCAAACTTTTGACTGGTACTGTATGTGGTGGACGAAATGTTGCCCCACGAGTGACTGCGCATTTCAGGCAGAGCTTTGGGAAAACAGCAGTTACAGGCAACAGAAAACAAGGTAAAAAAGAAGCTATCTAGCCTTAGCTACACATGCCGGCAATTACCCTGACATTCACACAGAGGCACACATCTGAATTTGGGGGAGATACACAATTACCAGTTTTATGGGATGTAACTAAAGCCGAAAAATGCAGTATTATCATAAACCACAGAAATATTGGCCAAAATAAGACCCAAGTTGTAATAAACCCAAATATCTTTTAACGAGGGCTTGACTCTTTGTAAGGAAGATCACTAGTTGCTTGTTAGTCATCTAATTTCTACCCATTTGTTGGTTCCACAATATTCTCCACGCAGTAACTCTTCAAATATGAATCATGAATTTGTCTCGGTAATTAGAGACTCATCCAATCACGATGTGACAAAGTGCACTAACGGGAAATTTCACACCACAAATTTGATAATTGAGTCAAACTGAGTGTCTCGGCAGAGAGTATCACTTATGTCATTACGCACTCTATTTATCAGCAACTGATGAGCCGATGATCTTGTTTCTTACTTGTAGCCTGACGTCTAATTAGCATTTCACCGTATTTGCCTTTCATCTGTGGAGTGGCTCCGGGAGCGCTCGTCCTCTTAATGCATCCCCAGACTTCAGAGAGCATCAGCACGGATCAATATTGGCTCGCAGAGCTGAAAGCTTGTTGTTAGAAACAGGAATGTAAATGACACGGAAATGGCTTTCATCCCACGGCTTTCGCCCACACTGCTGAAACTGGATGAGCTCCAGACTGTCGGTGTAAAATGGCTCTCAGCCTCATAATGTCTCATAAAGTGTTCTCTCCTCTCATTGTTTTGCAGAAAATAACAGCCAGTGTCCAACAGACTACACCAGTAAGGTGTGAAGAATAACAGTGTTGGACGCTTCCAGAGAATTTCTATTTTTAGGAGGTGACGATGGAATTTATCCCAGCGACACTAGCATGGTCCGCCACTGTATCTCTTCTTTATATCTTTTTATGGACATTGTCAAGTAATAACCCATCATTGAGATCATATGACCAGTGTGTGTGTGTGTGTGTGTGTGTGTGTGTGTGTGTGTGTTTCATTATTGAACCAGAACTACAGCAGATTTGATATTATGACATATTGACCTTTAATTACGGCGTCCACAAGTCCAATAAGCATCATTTTTCACAGCACAGAGCTAGTTTGCATGATCCTTACAGATTGTATGAATCACATTTTAGTTTCAAATTCTGCCCTTTTGTAAGTTGTTGTTTGTTTTTTGGTAGATCTCAGCTCAGCAAACACTGTGACAGACAAAAACATAAAACTTAAGAGCATAAGCACTGCAAGTTAAACCCAGCTGGGCAAAGAGGCAGCCGAGGACTCGATGGTTGAAAATTTCCAGCCCTGAATCCACAGAGTTGGCTGGTGTTTGAAATAGTGCTGACATTAATGGGACATCTCCAGCTGACAATCCACGGGCCACATGGTGACTCAGAGTTACGAGAAAGCGGCGCAGCCCTTGATGCTCTCTGTGGAACAAGTGACATTAACAGAGCCATTAAAAAGCAGGCGATGAGATGCTAATGTGTTTCCTCGTCATCCTGCTCCAGGGATCAGAGACTCTGGATTTTTATGGGCTGCGGTCAATCAGCGTTCACCTCTCCAGATGGTGGTTATTAGCTCTGCAACCTGGCGGAGACCTGCTGAGCTTAACGGGGAACATCATTTCTCGATGTGTTGGCTGTAGCCTCGGGGGCAACTCAGGCGAGATGTGACAGCGCTGCAGTGATGTTGAATTTACACTCCAGCACAGCTACAGCTAAAGACATGTGTCCATCATTGCTGCCTGTTGACTGAACATTTTTTAAATTAGTTAAAAAAAAATCAAAGGCAACTTGTTCCAGTGAGAATAAAACGTACCACTCTACTTTTAACTTTTAAAGACACAGAGAGAATTTTACACTCCTTCATGTCTTCACGCCTGGTTCACTGCAACAGCCTCTTTTCTTGCCTGAATCAAAAATCTATTAATCAACTCCAGACGTTTTAGAATTCAAGCACCAAGCTTTTAAACAGAACCAAGAGATGTGATGACATCACTCCAGTTTTAGCCTCTTTACACTGGCTCCCAGTATGTTTTAGAATAGACTTTAAGATTTTATTGGTTACTTTTAAGGCTTTTTATGGTCTCTCTCCCAGTTACATCTTTAAGCAACCGAAATGAGTTTCCTCTCTGGGGTGGCTGCGCCCAGCCGTATAGATAGGGAGGGAGGAGTAGAGCCGCTGCTCCATTGCATCCAATGGGGTCAGTTGAGGTGGTTCGGGCATCTGAACAGGATGTCTCCTGGGTGCCTCCTGTTTGAGGTATTCCAGGCACGTGCCACTGGTAGGAGGCTTCGGGGCAGACCCAGAACACACTGGAGGGATTACTTATCTCATCTGGCCTGGGAACGTCTCGGGTCCCCCAGGAGGAGCTGGAAAGCGTTGCTGGGGAGAGGGACGTCTGGGGTGCTTTGCCTGGCCTGCTGCAACTGGATGGTCTTTAGCAGTAATTTTTGTCTGTAAATGTGAGATGTTGCAGCCAGAAACAAGGAATTTTTGGTAAAGTTGTGGTGATTGGACAAAGTTGCAAGGTTGCACCAAATTCACGGGGAGTGGTTAAATTTGTGTCAAACAGCACATATAAGTTGCGTTACCCTAAAAATCTTGATGACGTCCAGTGCTTTACCTTCTCACCTTACTGCAGTGAAGAATAAGTGTACCGTAGGGTGTCAGTGTCTGTACACCGTGACATCACAGTTGGTTGGGTTGCAGGTGATGTGAAACTTTCAACCTGTCGCCTCACAGCAAGAGAGTTCCTGGTTCGAACCCTCCATCCTGAGTGTGGAGTTTCTCCCCGTGTCAGTGTGGGTTTTCTCCAGGTACTCCAGCTTCCTCCCACAGTCCAAAGACATGCAGGTTAATTGGTGACTCTAAATTGTCCGTAGGTGTGAATGTGAGTGTGAATGGTTGTCTGTCTCTATGTGTCAGCCCTGTGATAGTCTGGTGACCTGTCCAGGGTGTACCCTGCCTCATGCCTAATGTCAGCTGGGATAGGCTCCAGCTCCCCCGCGACCCTCAAGAGACAATAATTAGAATCAAAAACATGGTTTGAATTTGTGAAATCTGAAGGACTGTAATATTAAGGTGCCCATGTTGTGTGAGCCGTGTGTAGAATTAAGCTCAGTACAACAAAAACTGTGAATGAAATGAACAAATTTCTGTTGCTGATGGGAACAGATAAAAGTTAAAAAGAATGTATGCCTCTAAAATTTGTGTTTCTGCCTTCCTGTGCACCCTTTGCACCCCAGAGCTCCTCCCACTTTGCTATACTGTTACGCAGTGGAGAAAAAAATCAAGACGCTCTGCTGTCAGATCATTTCAGATGTCAGCACATATTTTTAGCAATATTTATTTGTCATATTTTCATACGTCAGCCCTGTACTTGACTCATGCAGTCCATTTCCTTCCAGGTTAAAGCCATAAGTTTGTTTACCTTGTTAATCCCTATCGGAAGCTCACTGTCAAATGTTGATGTTGATAATTTATCAAATACAGCTTAAATTAAGTTTTTCCAAAGAAATTAATTTCCGCAACACGTCTCCAGGGACCTTATGGAGGCACCTGCACCCACAGACTGCAGAACGGACTGCACACTGAGTCTGCTGTGTTTACATGAGAATCTGGACAAAGCGAGGAAGCTGTGCGCGTAAATTTAGCGTCTGTTTTTTTTGGTCAAGTCTGTTTAAGACTGTGAAATATCCAATATAAACACATCTTCTCCTAGGGGACGTCGAAGACAAACATTTCACAGTAGCGTGTTTCTCTGTGAACAAAAGTGGTGTTTTCAGCAGCAGCCACAGATGCAGCACGGTGCCAGAGTAAACAACGCCAAACACAGACAGATACAGATGAGACTGTGTATGATATAAAGTTAGAGGTAAGAGGTACAGGTCATGACTCAGGTATTCTTATTTCACTGTAGTAGTTTTATATGAAGATGAAGTTTATGTACATATAAACAGTGACACTGCAAAAAGTGATAACTAGACTGTAAATGTAGAAACAAGGGACAGAGAGCAGGTTTTTCACCTCAGGGAGCGATCAGTCTTCAGCTGGTCAGGGTGGTCAGACAGAGGAGCTGTAGGGTGAGATCCTGACGGGTGCTGGCCAGCCCACTCACATCACCCACAATGATGAATGATATCCTGGAAGCGTCACGAGGAGGAACGGTGCCAGATTGTTAAGCCCTTTCTGCTCAGTGTCTCACTATCTCCTGAGTCCGTAAATTTAAGAGACAACACAGGTCATGGCATGAGGCTAAAGAGACCAAGAATAGCTTTCCTGTCTTTCCCTGAATTACAGTTAATCTGACGTAGCGTCACTTCATGTGAGGAAGGCTGCCAATGAACTCTGTGACACCCTTTGACGTGCTAGCAGTAAGTGCAGCTTATTTTTGCTCAGTTTAAATGCAAAATGATGTTTGAAATTAAAGGATGGAAAATAAGCTTATTTACATACAACAACACACTGTGGCAGTTGATTCATATTAAAGGGAAGGTTCACCTCAGATTCACGCTTCCTTTTGCACAGTGATACAGTTGGCACGTGTCGTTTGGTAGAAAGAAAACAGTTCCTACATGAAGCTGCTCACAACAAGGTCTGCGGATTGTCTTGAGTAACCAGGTCAAGATTTCAAGAACACAACATTGCTGTCAAGTTTTTCAGATATGAAGCTCTAGCCAAAGTTTAGTCAAGAAGACGATACTTTTCATGCTCAGGCTGCAGGTTTCTTTCTTACCCTGCCATTCACTCCTTGCACACATGCTCACTCGCTATCCTTAGGTGTCTTTAGCCCTTTATAGATAGGAGCCCAATCAGTCTTTTTTCAGCATTGGCAGTATAAAAACATAATCGGGGAGTGCGGCAAAATGCCACCTGCCTACTTTTGTTTATACAGAATGTGCCTTTTTCGGGGCAATGGGGGCGTGAGCAAGTAACAAAACATGTAGCTCAGCGTGTGACGTAAACAGTGACGTGGGACTTTTAAACTAAAAGGGTTCCACCAATATGTCTACCCTACGAGGCGGACAATTGGGCACCTCGGATCAACTCGCCAATCCGGCTCTGTGTGTCTAAACGTTCGCAGCTGGCTGGCAAAACGGCCCAACATTCGCAGAGAATCTGGCAGTGTAAAAGGGGCTATTGTCTGGGTAGGTCAATTGAGTCATCAGCTGATTCACAATCAACCAGTAGCACATGCAGGAGTAATTCGCCTCCCAATCGCATTATCTTGGTGTGTTAGCGCGATTATAGTCGGACTAACATGTTTACATGTATTTTAAAAGTTTAGTTTTAGTCTGACTAAAGCCTAGTTCACATTACACGATTTTCACCCCGATTTTGACGTCGCAGAGGATTTTGAGAGCCACCTTGGGTCAGAGGTGAGTCGGCAGATAGTCTGCCACGACGAGTCCTCATGTGTGAACAAGCCTACGAGCAAGTCGCCCCGTCGTCTGTGACTGTGACTGGATATCTGGCATGCTAGAAAACTGGAGCATCAGCCAATGAGAGACGGGATACGTCCCACGTCAGCACGCAGGAGGACAGAAGAAATGTGAGGAGGACAAGCCGGCAAGTAACAACAACAACAATAGCGGCATCGACAGAATNGACTGGATATCTGGCATGCTAGAAAACTGGAGAAGTGCGACATGACTGACAAAGAGCATCAGCCAATGAGAGACGGGATACATCCCACGTCAGCACGCAGGAGGACGGAATAAATGTGAGGAGGACAAGCCGGCAATTAACAACAACAACAATAGCGGCATCGACAGAATCACGGGGAGCGTGTTGAGTTTGGACCCAGGCCCTGGAGACAGATTCAACACTGGAAAGAATATCCATGCCTCTACGATGTGTCGTCTGCAAGTTACCACGACCGTCTGGAGAAAGAAAAGGCATGGAGGGCGATTGCAGACGGGCTGCAGGTACCAGGTGAGCATAGCGCTTTTGGTTACTACAAGCTTTTGCAACAGTGGATACTAGCTATGCAAAATAAAAACACACTGCTATAAATGCCAACCATTCCGATCAGTTTTAGAAGTTCACAACAAACACACTGTTTTTTGGCTTTTGGCGCTTTGGCTTGTGGAAATTTTATAATATCACCTGTCTAAACATATCGTTTGATAAATGAGGATACCTTCAGTGATCACAATTTGTTGTGTTCAACGTTGCTCTTGCACTACGTTGCGTCGTCAGGTATGGCATGCATTCACGTTCCTCTCTGAATTTTTGTTCACAGTCGAAGAAGTGAAGACAAGGGTGGAAAGTTTGCGCACACAGTTCTTCAGGCTTATCAAGCCGAGACCAAGTGGGAGTGGGACCAAACCCTTAACTACAAGGCAGAGGTGGCTTCTGGCGGCTCTGGATTTCATTAAAAAGCACATTGTCCATCGTGCGTGTGAAACAACTGTGAGTATGCTTTCTTTCCGTTACAGTTCGTAGTTGCATCAAGTGTACATAGACCACATGTTTGCATTTTACATTTGGGATGTGCTTTGGGACTATTTGAATTTTGTATCCAGCTGAATTTACCATGTGATGAGGAGTCTTCGAACCTGGACCTGTCAGAAAATCCAGATTCATCTCCACCGTCACTGTCTACGTGTACCACATTGCCATCTCCCCTCGCTACACCAGATGAAGGCACTCCTCCTGCAGCTCCCCTAAGGGGAAGGAAACGCAGGAGGGAGGATGACATCGAAACACAAAAGCTTGACGTCCTGAAGCAAATGGCGGCGGTATACACAGAAAGATCCAGCCACTTTGTGTCATTTGGAAACCAAGTGGCTGTGGAACTCGAACTGATCAATGACTCAGCAACAGTTTCCAGGTTAAAAAAAAGACATCATGTGCCTTATTTATGATGCCCAGAATTTGTCCCTGACCTCTCCAGCACCACCATACCACGCCAGCACACCAACCACACATTATAGTTTTTTCGAGAGCCTGAATGAACAATGACAATGCCTGCTCATGTCTTAATGGTGTAATGTCTTTACATGTCTTGAACACTTATATTTTTCTGCACTTTACCTGCATGTTTGTTTGTTTTTGTACAATTTGACTCTGTTGTATTTTGTTTGCTGTGTATTTGTCTTCATTGGAATAAATGTACGTGTGGCCTGGAAACATGGGTAATTATGTTGCAACTGCTTTTCAAAGTAGAACTTAAGACAGGAACAAGCTGTTGTTGATGGGGTGTAAGACGCCAACACATGTACAAGTGTAATGCCAATCAGTTTCTGAAGATGCTTCTGTTATAGTTTAATGGCACTTGGCAGCATCAGGGGAAACGCAGTGGGACAAGATTGAAAGTTAAGGCAGCAAAAGTCTGCGTAGAATGGGTGGGACTGGTGGTGGATGGGTCCAACAAACACTTACTTTCAACTGGTGTTTGCATCCCGTAAGATTATAAAGCCAAAGCTCTTGATGTATCAACGTGATGTGTTGATTTTGAAAGAGACAGTATGTAAATGTTAGATTTCCTGTGAAACAGAAGTGTATTTTGAAAGAAGTCAATGCATGTAACAGGCAGAACTTGACACGGTGTCCCAGAACGTCAACAACCAACACACCCAGGGTACTTTGCACGTCGTATCTGGATGTGGAAAGTCAATGACCAAACGTCGATATGTGACGAAGTCGGAGTGAGAATGTGTTGGACTAACAAAATAAATCAATTTCCTCTAATGTCATGTAAACATCCTGACTGTTTAAATCCTAAATATACAACATGTACGATCCAATCCATATTCCCACTCATGTACACAATAACCTGCTGGGCCTCAGATCCATAGAAAACATTGCTTGGTAGGAGGTGTCCTTTCGATGTGTTGTAAGAGGAATGTTTTGTTATTTTTCAGTGATAAATGACTTTGAACTTGGACGAATTTCTTGTGAACTTTGTCCCTCAACAGCACACAGAGAGATGGAATAACTGACAGAACTGAAAATGTGTATTTCTTTTTCCCCATCGAGCCCACAATATCTTCCATGTAGACCCGAGCGCCGTACAGATGTTGGGCAAATGTTGAGACATTAATAAATTTTCCTGGCACACGGCCGTACCAGTCTAACCGCTCAGCTCTAACAGTTTTTATATGAGGATTAAATAAGTCATAAAGGAGGCACAGCCAAAACGTTTTTCTTCATCACTTCATCAAAACTGCATCACCAGTTTGAAATGTGTCAACATACCAGCAAAATGAACAACACAATACAATGCAATATAAAATGTTCTGTGTGAAGAAATACACCTGAACACATCGTTTGGAATTCATTCAGCTGTGAGTGTAGGCTGTAAAAATAATAGACGCAGCCACCGTGACGTCAATCATTGTATGTTGGACTCCTGTTTTGAAGCCTCACGTTTGATGTTTTGGCAGTCGCCATCTTGGATTTTTGGAGCCAGAGGTGACCATAAAAGGGTGGTGATAACTGTAACACTAGCGGCTAGCTTGGTTAGCACAGTGTCTTTACAGCTGTGGTTGTTCTGGGATAATGATAATGCTCATTAGCAAAAAGCAGGCTGAAAACCATTCAAACCAAACGTACTTCCTAAATAAACTGAACATCCAACTCCTTAGAGTGCTGGACAGACTTTTAAGGGTCCAAAATGTTACAGTTAACGTTCATGAACTCAAAATGCACTGAAATACAACATGGCTACAGCTACATTCTGTGAATCTGGGGTTACACCATGGTCACGTTACCTTACCAACGTCGTTGCTCCAACACGGTCTCACTCCAAAGTCGTCGAAAACTAGCACTTGGTCAGTGACTTCTGGTGTCTAAGATTGGGTGACACCCCTTACCAAGCTTTTAAAATGTTTGCTTGACTCCCGTCCACCCTTTTGCACCCTGACGAAGACTTTAGGGTTGAAACCCATCGGTGTTTTGATGTAAGCAGCCATGTTTTGAAATAAAGGCTTTTTAACTTAATTCAAATGTATCTGTTCCTGCTCCGCGCATGAGCCCCTGAAGTTCATTTTTTTTCTGACCCTTTTCTTCAAGAGCAAAAGTATCGTATAAAAGACGGTCCTCGAGCACACTACTATTTCGTTCCTCCAAGTGATCATTAAAGGCCACAGTGTCTTTGTCACATGACGAAGCAGACGAGATGACGCTGCTTGGCCTCGTCAATGGAACATTTACATTTATAAAACGCCCAGATGGAACTGCTTATAGGAGCGCTGTTCACTGCAATATCTACAGTAAGGAATTTTCGTACCATTGGAGTACTTCAAGCCTGAAATATCACCTCAAAGCATTTAGCAGCGAACCCAGAGGACAGAGCTAGCACAGCCTTTGATGCTAGCGCTAGCAGCCAGCCTCGTCAAGCCACACTCAACCAGACGTTCAGATGCAAACTGAGTGAGTCTACCTGTGACTCCCTTATACAAGGGAGCTATGATGAGTACGATCTATGCATGGTTGGACAACCCAGTGAAGTTTGAGAAGTCTAATGGCGTCAATAACAACCTGGATCCTGAGATCGTCCCAAAGTCTGACCACAAGGAGGAGGAGGAGACTCACATCCTTATTGTGGAGGGCGTTCTGCTTTACACCTCTGGACCTTTGATCAACGTGCTTAACCAATGCTACATTATCTCCATCCCATACCAAGAATGCAAAAAGAGGAGGTACTCTAGCAACTACACAGTGCCAGACCTCTTCTTCCTCTTCGACGGCCACGTCTAGCCCATGTATTTGAAACACAAGAACATCACCTTTAACGAACATCCCCCGTTAAAGGGTTTTGTTTGGGGAGTTTTTCCTTATCCGCTGCGAGGGTCCAAAGGATAGAGGGATGTCGTGCGTTGTAAAGCCCTGTGAGGCAAATTGTGATTTCCGATATTGGGCTTTATAAATAAAATTGACTGATGATTAATACAATGGGCTGCAGATCAGTGTCAGTGGTAGAGGACAGGGGGACAGTTGTGTCCAAAATCCAGCAGCTTTACTATGACACATCTGCCTTTAATGGACAGGAAAGCCAAGTGTGAAGGGGGGAGAGAGAGAGAGGGGATGACATGCAGCAAAGGGTCACAGGCTGGACTCGAACCCGGGCCGCTGCGGCAACAGCCTTTTACATGGGGCGCCTGCTCTACCCACTAATCCACCGATGCCCCTGCTAAAATGTATTTAAATTGATGTTTTCTAAATACTTTCACGACAAAAATTGATGTTTGCGATTAATTAAGATCAATTAATCACAGAGCATGTAATTAATTCACTTTTTAAATCGCTTGACAGCCCTGATAGATGGGGTATGTTAAATATGAAGAGATCCTTGTGTGAATGATGAAACTAGGCCCAGACTCCAGAGTGTGCGGCTCGGAGCTCAGAGGACACTCAGGGTGGTCCTCACAGTGGTCTGTTCTTCCACTTATCCATCCATCACTTTCATCTGTCAACCAGCCCCTCATAAATATGTGGACGAGGTTTTAACTGACATCTTAGACTGATGGATTTTCAACAACTGGGGCAAATCTTGTTAAACAACTGCAGATTCATGTTTTCTATATTTTGCAAAGAAAGAGGAAACTGCTGGGAGCTTAAGTGACGTCAGTATTTTTATGTAATTGTCTGACCAGTAAAATATTGTTCTGCTATTTTCAGTCTGTTTACTTTGAAACTGTTTGGCAAACTGTCTGAAATATGACGTTTCCTGCCCTTTGCTCAACTTTGTGAGCTCTCTGGGTTTGTTGATTTCTCATGTGTGATTCTGTAGACTAACAATGGGTCTAGTTTGGGCATTCATGTGGCACCTCAGGGGTCCAAGGATCTAATCTCCACAGAGATATGACCTTTTCCTGTTTCCCAGTGTTCCCCTCTGAATTAGAGTCATTGAGGATTCAAAACAAATGTCAAGGAGAAAATGTGGAAATATCAAGATGAAGGAGGGCAGAGTGCATCCTGGTGCAGATTAACTTATTAAAATATTTGGATCCATCAGTCCAGACGCTTAATCCCCTCGCTGTGGATCGCTGGATGCGTGCGAACAGAAAACAGTTCAAAGGTGGGATTATCTCTGACTCTCGCACCAAAAATGGACGTGAAATGAAAAGAAAGCACAAAGTCAGCCAGAACAGATTGACCCATGGAAGACTCCACACTACTTTTTCACAACTTTTGATATTTGATGCGACTTTAAAACTGTTGAATCCAGTTTGTCTTGGAGAAATATTCTTCATCCTATCAAAACACTATGTTTTTACATTAATTATTATTATTACGTTAGGATTTAAAGACTTTGCAGTGTTGTTATTGTTGGCTTGTCCCTCATTTGTCAGGATCAGGGGAGGATGGTCAGTCTTGCAGGCTTGAAGGCGGCTGTGGAGCCCAATCCGTGTGGTGGGCGCGCACATGGGAAGCCTTGAAGTTGTATTCAGCTATCCAGTTGTACTTCTTTTGTTGTGTTTATAGAGGCAAAATATGATGTGGTCTATATTCAACATGATGTAAGACCCTTTCACACTTAATAAAATGCCCACTAACAACCGCTAACACCTGTCTTTCATATCTAATGAGAAAGGTCACAATTAGCATTCAGTCCTGGGGCAAATTACGCTGCAGTGGTTGCATGTACTGACTGGCTCCACCTCCGATTGGCTTTAATTGGCAGTGATTGTTTGTAGTAGTCTTTAAAGAAACAACTTGCAACACACAGAGCAAACAGGCCAGTGAAACAATGAGCAAGATTAAGTCCTAGGCCTAAGGCTTCCCAGGACACAGGCTTAGTCCAGAACCTTTGGCGAGCCATGCCAAAGCAGAGAGCAGGAGAGTCCCTGGTGTCAGTTCAGTAAGGTGCAGCAGTACCATGAGGGAGCAAACAAGAGGCAGTAGCCATGTTTCCATCAGCCTGTTTAGATGCGCATCTAGAAGTTTCGCATTGGAAAATTATGATGGAAACGCCAAAATTCGAATTAAAATCCCCTGATTCGCACAAACTAAAATACGCTCACTTTAGCCGGGTTTTGGTCGAATCGAAAAAATGTTGATTCGCAAAACTGGGGATGGAAACAGGTCGAATCGAAAAAATGTTGATTCGCAAAACTGGGGATGGAAACAGTTGTGTTTGAATTAAGTCTGACGTAGCGCACCTCTCTCCATGGTGATATCCACACTCCGGGTTGGGAAGGCGGTACTGCATTTACAAGCTGGTTGCCAACCGCCAGAAAATATAGAAGAAGAAGAATGCGAGACTTGTTTTGTTTCCGGTTCTGCGGAAAACTCGCGCAAGTTCGTAGTCCGTACATTTAATGGAAACACACAGGATTCGTATTTCTTTTAATGCGCATTTCCCAATGATTCGAATCACTTTTGGATGGAAACACAGCTAGTGTCAGAAAGGCAAAGGATCCAATATCAGGTGTACACACAAGGAAAACCAACACACCTGTTAGGAGTCAGCTGTAGGTGGGTTGGACCAGCGAGGAGTCAAGAAACCAGCGGTGATGATGAGTGGATGCCATGCGATGAGGTAATCCACAGGAAACCAC
Organism: Epinephelus moara; assembly: GCF_006386435.1. Taxonomy (NCBI): domain Eukaryota; kingdom Metazoa; phylum Chordata; class Actinopteri; order Perciformes; family Serranidae; genus Epinephelus; species Epinephelus moara. Next base: position 31,701,325 of record NC_065523.1, on the reverse strand, counting down.
AGGCAGCAGGACAGGTAAACACAGCCACGAGGAACAGGCGAACAAAAACCAGGAACGTGGAAGCAGCACTCTTGGTTGGTGACAGAAGGCTGAGTGGTTTACTGGAAAGCAGGTGAAACAGGGGAGCAGGCAGGCAAGGTCGGCAACGAGGAAGCAGGGAAGTCTTGCCAGAAGTCAGATTATGACCGTTTTCTTTTGTCCCATAGTCACTGAAGTAAATATTGGACCTATTTTTATTTTTATTATTACGAAGATATCACAGAGGCTGGTGTGAAGTGGAGTGGACTGGTACATGAGTGAAGTCAATCAGTACGTTTACATGCACAGGTAATTCGTACTATAGTTACAGCTCAGCTCAGTCATTTAATTGGACTACTGTCCTTGTCCCAGTATACGAGCACGTGAGAGGAAATGATATTGACCCAAGTATGTCCGACTCTGCTGCGATAGTTGGCCATAAGACCCCTTTCAGCTTCTTAGTATTGGACCTTTTTCAGGTTGATCTATTACGTCACAGACCGAACAATCGACAAACAAGTTAGTTATGGTAAGCTAGCGGCAAACTGGTACCATGGTGGACAACTTTACAGCTCTGTACATTTCCTACGTGCTGTATGCTTTACTTTTTCTTGTAGCGCATTTAATGCTACTCGACTTCCGGGTCAAAGCCCTGGTTGGAAACTTTGGAGCATGCTCAGAGCGCCTTGGAGCAATTCGCATTATCTGGGTGTGTTAGCCTGACGTTGAGAAATTTGACTCTGTACCATTTCAGTCAGACTAACATGATTAAATGTATTTTAAAAGTACGGTTTTAGTCGGACTAACACAATAATTTGAGTATCACTGTCACTATCACACTTAAAGCTGTGGCAAATCAACTCTGACTGAGCATGTCAGGAAACGGATCAACATCGAGTATGAGAGTCCTGCGAGACGGAGTCTGGACTTTTCAGAGCTGCGTTCATGAGTTCTATTTGTTGTCGATTTTTAGCACAATTTACCAAAAGAACAAAGCAGGCATGACCTATGATTTGTACGATCACAATCTTCATCATAATGTGTGATTTTCAGTAAGTAGGTTGTTAGCTTTGATGTTGGTTGCTTTCTGTAGCAAAGCGGATTTGGAAACTGTAACATAGATAGCAGAGGGAAGGGAGAATGCCGGCTCCAAACAGCGCCCACTGGCAGGTTTATAACCACAGTCTGGTGAGTCAGACTAACCTGCTGGTGGCTGTGTGTGTTTTTTGGAGGCACATATAACTCCTTGTTAACTGCCTGTGGGCGTTGCATTTTGAAAGCAGCTTAAAATTGGGTTTGTGTCAAATGTAAGTAGTTTTGGTTTTGTTGTTGTGTATGCTAGCTGCTAGACTCTTGTGGTGACTCTCATGTGAACAAATTTTGTCAAACTGACTTTAGGTGTTATGATTTGTGATCTAAAGAGAGACCACGTGTTTTCAGTGTCGTATTACGTTGAAGTAGAGGTCGATCCACAGCTAAAAAAGAGTGACTGTTGATTGTTGCCACATCCAGTTTTGCAACAGCAGGAAAAAATGAGGAAGAAAATGAAAAATCTGACTCCATGTACTACGCTGGCTGTTATCAGATACTGGGAAGAGTCAATGCTTTTTTTGGCAACAATGTCTTATCAGTCTCTGCAAAAGCATAAAGAACTGAAGATAACCCGTGTATAGCCGTGCTTCTCTCCTGGGTGCCAGCTGGTGCAGCATGAACCTCAGTAAACCCAAAAGAATTTTTTTTTTTTCTACTAGTTTTTGATCTTATTATAGATATCAGAATATTCATGTATTTTGTTCTTTAAATTTATAGTATCTGTGTACACTTAACATTAATTTTATCTCCTTATCTTGTAAAATGTAATATTCATGCTAAAGTGTTGTGTGGTAGACGTGTCGTTGCTGATGCCTTTGTTGCTGATGTGCACCTGCTGGACTCTTTGCTAATCAGCTTGTGATTATTTAACAGGAGCACCTGATGGCAATTAAGCACAGAGCGAATCTGATGAAGCAACATGTGCTGCGGCTCTGATTTCCTTGAGGGACTGTTCATTAATTATGAGGGCAGAGGGGGTGGTGCAGAAAGGGGAAGACATGTCAAAGCCTAGGGGAGGAATATAAATCTTTAAATGGTTGTATTTTGTATTTTTAACCAACCATTTTTAACCATGTTTACCTTTGAAATCAAAGGAAAACATGTGCAAGTAATCGTCTTTCATTTGGAAGCAATGTTTTCTTTAGAAATTAACAAAATTACACTATTTATCACAATCAGAAACAAAAACAGAAATGATTGGTGGATTTTCAAATATGTGATTGTCCATGAAAAAATTATGTGCAACGAACAAATAAATTTTAACCAAAGAAGGTTTAAATATCCTCCAAGTCACATAAAGACTCTTCTCATTGGTTTACAGAGAGTGGGAGGTAACCAAACAATTAGCTAATAGTACTGTGACAGCATTCACACAATACCAGAATACACCACCAGTGCAGTAAAAACAATCACATCCAAATATATACAATATATACAATCTTAACATTGCATTACAGGAAGCAAGAGAGGTTAAGCTTAATAAATTTTAACCTTTATTTTAGGATTTTCAATATAAAACAAATGCTCAGTACATCACTTTAACAACTCAGTCCTTGGACTTAAACATTACTAATAAAATAAAATACATATACACAGTGATTTACAATTCGCCACCCCTGAGATACTTAAGTACAGGACTCCAAATTCTGACAAATATTTGAATCTTATTCTTATTAGAAAACCTTACCCTTTCTAAATACAATACATTCATTGGTTCTCTTATCCACATACATGTTGGTGCGCAGTCTGACTTCCACATACCTAGAATACATTTCCTTGCCACAGTCATACCAAATTAAACGGCCTGAGTTTTATGCTTGTCCGCCAAAGGTAACACTCGTGGCACCTAGGACAACAACTAGTGGGTTAGGATCCCAGTTCTCCTCAAAGACATTAGAGAAACATTCAAATATACTCTTCCAATAACTGAACAGTTTCCGACATGTGCAAAGAGAATGTGTTAATGTCCTGTCTGCCTCTTCGCACCTACTGCAGAAAGGGGAAACAACAGGACACATCTTATGCAATCTGTCTTTGGAGTAGTATAGCCGAGGCACTAGAGTTAATTGAACATGTATGCACACTTTCAAGACTCTCCTTCAACGAACGGAAAAAATATATATAACCAAATCTGAGCTTAAAACAGTATAAGGTCATTAAAATCACTTTGACGAGGTCGGACGTACAGTAGGACTACCATTTCAGAGCCACGACCAAAGATATCGCCACATTTCTTTCACGTTGGTCATCTTTCATCTGGGACAGCCCAAAAACGCAAGGTGGATACCAAGCTAAAACCTAACCATGTGCTTTTATTTTTCATCCTGGTGTTGGTAGCAGCGTCGGGCAGATGCAGTAGTAGCCCTAAAGTCCACTGATAAAGTGGCGACATGTGAGGACTTGGGATGAAAACGTGTTGGAGGGTCGTGCATTTTCCAGCAGTCACTCAGGGAGGCTCAAGGAAGAATATTTGCAGCTTTGGGGAGGGTCAAAAAAAAGAAAAAGCAAGTAAACACAGAGGTGGGTTAGGGATCAAAGGAAAACACCTGCACGACAGGTGGCAGACAGACAGAGGAGAAGGCGGCAGTATGTGTCGTCCTGTTGAGAAGAAGCAGCAAACATTTCGACTCAAACTGTGACTTCTCTCAGGTTTTGTACCAGATGATCAGATGTCTGATACTGGCTCTGTGTATCCTCAGTGATTTATGCTAATGCTGCCTGCTGGCTACGTGATAAGAGACGGAGGACTTTGAGGAAGCAGCTGGAGCGATTTATCCTGTCTCTCTCTTTGATTAACATCACGATCATCAGGAAGCTGTAGTTCATCAAACAATCACCAGTTTGGTTCTTCCCACAGAACATCTCCTGATAAAACTTCAAGCTTAGTTTTCTTTTCCTTTGTGCTCATGTCCGGACTCTTTTTCCATTACCAAAAAAAAAGAAATGTCTGCAGCCGTGAACTGGTGACCATACAGTGATAAAATTCCCCCAAAGAGTTGCTGCTCTACTCAAGGATGGAGTTGTTTATGCATTATGTTGGTGCTATTTCCGAATGTTTACAGCATGTGTGAGATGTCAGTGGATAAATGTTTCACTAAAATGTGTCTTCACATTCCATATTTGACACATTACATCGCACATGTCCTCTTACTGGAATCTGAGAGAGTAATTTATTTACAGAACAAATAACTGCTCTGTAATGAATGCCGTCTGCGTCTCATGGTTAAAGATGAGGGTTAATTTGATTTAACTTTCTTTCTTTAGAGCCTCGTTTCTCATTTGGATTCAGAGATTGATTTCTATGTGCTCAAGGTGTTTTGTATTAGCAGGTCAGTGAAACATCTGCAGCTGCAGCAGCATGGTGTGGTCTCTCTTAAGTCCAAACCAAACAACCGATTACTGTATGACTGACCTCTCTTTCTTCTGAATATGAAACGTTTCCCATATTTTTTCATCCCCCAGAGGCTCTGAACCTTTCATTTGCCATCTACATCTGATGGGAATCAGTCTGGACAATCACAAGAAAAGCTGGTGCCGGCGCCACTGTGTCAGTCCCCGAAGCAGCAAAGAAGAAATTAAAATAAAGAAAACTGCTGAAATATTTTCCACTTATTTTTCATGAAAACATTCAACCTCATTGCCAGAAAAATGTTGGCATTGTACATTTCTGCAAACCATATAGATACAATACGTTGTATGTTATTAGCGCATACATGTAAACTTTATGTTTCAACAACACTGTGGTTTACATGTGGTAAGGTTTAGGCACAAACACCAAAAAAATATCCCCTTTTTGTGGCACTTTACCGGCAGGAAACGCAGCAATGTTTCAGTTCAAACAAACTGAGCATAGTGTTAGTTCAGGCAGGACACAATGTCAAGCTCAGCTCACATCCCAGCTACATCAGCACACAATGTCAAGCTCAGCTCACATCCCAGCTACATCAGCTAATCTCAAGCAGCCCAATCAACTGATGGATCAGCTGATTGATGAAAGGGAGTCAGCTGATAGATCACATGATTCCTTTCTATGCAACCAATTGGCAAATCTCATTCAGGACTCCCTATTTAAGCTGCTCTGACCTGCCTACTGTTGCTGCTTCCTCTTCCTCATGTTGTGTCTGATTTATGTCATTTCTGTTTGTCATTGATGCTGCTCTGTTCTGTTCCCAGAGGACTTTGCTGCTGCTTCCCCTGCCTTAGGCTTTCCATGTAGGCGCATGGAAGGGCAGGGAGGTGGAAATCTCTAGTTTCTAGTTTGTAGCAATGTCTCAGTTAAAACAACTGCTTTTGGTGGACCTATCCCGACAGAAAATTCAATGTCTTGGTCAAAGAACAACTGCTTTTTGTGGCACTGCCCTGGCAGGAAAACAGAGTAATGTCTTCCTGCATTTTATGACAATATCCTGGGTGGAAAAACAGCAACGGGTCACCAATAAACACCCACAATTGGTGACCAAACAGCCGCTGGAAGCAAAGCAATGACTCACTTAAACACTAGTTCCCAACTGGTCCAGCCACAGGGTCCAGATTTCTCCTTAGTCATTAGTTCAAGGTTCACACAGTTTGATATATTCAGCGTCATACTTGTGTTTGGTCATGTCGTTGAGCTAGTTTGCTGTCTCTGTCAAACAGCTGTCCATGAGTCACTCACTCTACAGCAGGAAACAACACTTTAAAATATAAACTATGTGCCAGGAATTCACTGTACTTAAAAATGAAGTGTGTTTTTCACCAACTTGACGCATTTACGAATCACTTGTGATCCATTCAGAATGGACCAGCGACCCACTTTTGGACCGCGACCCACCAGTTGAGAACCACTGCACTAAAACACGACCTGTTATGTTGTGTGTTGGTCTTGAACAGTGGTCGAACAGATTGGCAGGCGTCTCATCAAGGTATCATGTCGTCCACCATCCTCTCTCCCTCCTGATGACAAAGGGCCTGTCCCAATACCCACACTTCCCCTAGAAACACCCACTTGCACTTGGTTGTGCATGTTCACGTTTAGGCTAGTGGTGTCCAAAAACAGAACTGAGGTAGTGGAAGTGGTTTCCAACACTTAAAACCCGCACTAGATTCCAAGGGAGCCCCGACCCACACTTTCAACGTAGTGGAAGATGAAATTTCCCAGAACACCTTGCGAAGTCAGCAACTTCGGCAAGTTTTGGAAAACAATTTGTTACTGTACGATCGGAAAGTAGGCTATACAAACAATGGATGGTTGGACTAGCGTAAACTCATCAGCAACTCGGTTGAACACAGCGTCAAAATATTTAAACAAATCGACTTACCCGAACAAAATCGATCAGAACTAGAAGACGTCGTAGGCGCCTCCTGTTTTCAGCATTTCTTCTCCGTTGATTCATCAGACGGAGAAGAATAAACATAGCACACGCCACAACACAAGCGCTGGAGCCAGTATTTTCAAACCTGAATGACTAACGGTATCTTGCGGCCACGCCGACTTGCATGAAGTAGTGTCTCATTTCTTAGGGAAAGATCTCCACCCTGATATTTCTCACTTCCCTCATCAAGGGTTATCTCGCAAATGACGGCACTCAATACCAAGTGGAAGATTTAAGGGGTAGAAATGGGACTGGGCCAAAGTCAGCTCATATACTGCGCCATTATGGAGACAGAGACACGAAACATTCAAATGTAATGTATTCTTGTTTGCAAAAACATAGAAATGGCTGACATATTTGCACACACAAGTTACAGCGAATGAGTGATGAGTTTTAAATGAACCAGGTAATTTTAACAAGAAACTCCAAACACTAAAATAGCAAAGCATTACTGGGAAACATTCTTACTTGGATGTTGCCGCAGTGAACCTACCGTATCTGTAATTCAGGTCTTGAACTCAGTTCTTGTGAAGCCTCGTCATTCCCTGTGCTGTTATCTCAGAGTGTTTCCCATCACTGAATGAACTAACAGGAATAAAAAAACTGATCCACACAGATGTTTTCAGGACCGTAAGAACAGCATTGTTCATTTGGACGAGTGTGGGAGATGCATGTCCAAATAAAACAACACGGAGGAACCTGTTAAGGTATCAAGGCTGCAGATCTGTCTGGGAGGTCTATATTATATATTAATTGTGGTAAGAAAGTACAACAATACAGTATATTATATTAATATGCAACAAAATACTACTGTCTACATAAATTACACATGCAGCGTAACATAAATAATTAACAGTTTACTCAGACTTCATGCGGGCTATCTGATAAATACAAAGTACACCACTTGGAAAAACCCTTATAGCACACGGACCGTAATACTAAGATCAGTCATAATAATAATGGAAGTATGTTTGTGATTTCCACCAGACATAGGCCTGGGCAGATCATGTGTTTGGTCATGTGTCTGTTCTTTGCTAGTCTTGCAAACTTCTGGACCAATGAGCCTAACATTTTGTGTTCATATTTATGACTTTTTGCTTACCTCTTGTGTGAATTCATAATCGTGAAAAACGAAATCACCACCGCTAAAAACAACAAGCCTTATCGTCTGTTGCAAGAATCATTTTGGCCTTCGCCATGGCTCAAAAACTGACATTCATTGAAAGGTTTGGTCTCATGTTTTTAACCAGAGCTTCTGCAGATTACGCTAAAGTTAGACACGATACAAGATGAATTAATCCCCGTTTTTAGTAGTTAGGCGGCACAGTGCAGCGGCTAGCATTGTCACCTCAGAGTAAGAGGGTCAGCGTGGGTTTTCTCCGGGTACTCCAGCTTCCTCCCACAGTCCAAAGACATGCAGGTTAATTGGTGACTCTAAATTACCTGTAGGTGTGAATGTGAGTGTGAATGGTTGTCTGTCTCTATGTGTCAGCCCTGTGATAGTCTGGTGACCTGTCCAGGGTGAACCCTGCCCAACAGGATAAGCAGTTATGGAAAATAAATGAATGAAAACTAGGGATGGGGCATGATTTTTGAATTTTCGAATAGTCGTTTTATTTTGAAAAATCGTTTTTTTTAATGCGACTATTACTATTCGCCGTATTTCCCCCCCTTTATTTGACATGCAATTCAGCTCCTAACCGCACGAGGGCAGTATAGGATTGCTGCAGCGGTGTGAGATGGGCTACCAGCTAGTTTGATGCTCTTCTACAAACAGGAGAAACATGCAGAGACTACTACAGTCATCAAAAAGTTCCGTGTGGAACAACTTCGACAAAATAAACGAAAATGAGGTGCAGTGCAAACTCTGTGAGGCAAAGCTTGCGTATCACAAGTCTACACGGCACGCAGGAGGGGGCGAGGGACCGAACAGGCCGGGCTCTGCAGCGCGACACGTCTGCAGCGCGAGTCCCGTAGCAGCTCGCCCCCCTGTTAATCAATTACAGCGGCTCCACCGGCAACGGGAGCAGCGCGACAACCCCCGTCTGTCATGCGACAACTCTCTATTTTACGCGGCTCTTCTATTTTTGTCGTGCTACGCTCCCCTACGCGACCCTCCAGCAGATAAAAACTACATGAAATAGTGTGCTAAACGAGCACAATGTGTGGGGCGATTATTCGAGAAATCGTCGAATAGTTGCCATGATTTTCGAATAGTGTTTTTGCTTGTGCTGCCCATCCCTAATGAAAACGCTAAAGTTAGGCACCATACAAGATGAATTAGTCCCTGTTTTTGTCATCTTTGTCGCCATCTTGACTATAAGGCATCCATGAGGGACAATACCATGTCATACCACACCAGAGGCATTTCAGAAGCAGTATCTTTCGCCTACCCATTTTGTAGACTGAAAGATTTTCCTAATTTGGTCATTTTTCCTTGATATTTGTCTAAGGGCTGCTGTGAAACTGCAGGGCAACAAACAAAGTTTATCTTGGGTGCGTTGGCACTATAGACAAACAAGAAATGGCGGCAGAGGAGATGCCAATGCACCAATGCAACTGGGCTGAACAGCCATAAAGAGGTCCAATTTATTTAGGACATTTGTGCACAAAAAGAAGGGTGCTTAATTTTTTGCACTTTCTCAGCCTGTGGACCTTTTGGTGGCGGTCCAGCTCAGTTGCATTGGTGTGCAGGTCTCCTCTGCCGTCCTTCCTTGATATTTACGCCATAAGCAAACATACTTAAATAACTACGCAGTTAAATGCTTTGTTTTTTGCCTGTTTTGGGTTTATCAAAACAGCACATTTCAGAGGCAAAGGCAATAACTGTGTTTTTGTTCCTGGGCTGCAGCCCACAGACAAATTCATAGCCCACTATTGAAAGTCCAGTTATGAACGACATGGATCAGAGATTTGTGGCTGTGTTTAATATATATTGGGGAGGATGTGTCCCCTAATATATATTGTAATTACTGCCTTGTTAGGTCCCATCATCTACACAAGCTGTTTTGACAGAATATATAAGCCGCTCTATTGATGCCCGATAGTTTTTCCACTGACATCCATCAATAAGGACTGAGAGTTACAAGGAACTGGAATTTACTGCTAATGCACAAGTATTCAAACATGAAACTCTGTGAAGCCAATTTAACAGAACTCATTAACCTCATCATTGATCACAACTATTGCTTCCTCTTGAAGACACGAGGCGGGTTAATAAGAATTGATCTGGAGGAAGCATCCTGGGTTTCAGCGTGAGAGAATTGCTGCCATAAAACATAAAGTCATTACAGTCCATCAGGTTCATTTGTCTCCTCTGTGAGCTTATGAGCAAACGCCCTTAAGGGAGGCTCGTTCTGCCACATTAAACCTGTATTTAAAGCAGCTATAATCGATATCTTTATATTAACAATTGATCATATGACTGCTTGTATGTGTAGTGAGGAGCCTGCTGAGAGTTATTACCCAGCTCTGCAGCTCTCATCAGCTCTGCAGAGCTTTTAAACACCTCTGTGTTCATTGTTGTGTTTCTGTCCTGCTGCTTTACTGTTAGGAGACAGACACAGTTAGCAGCTAGCTGGTGAACACAGTGGATCATTTAGCAGCTAAAGAGGCAGATATTTCCCCTCAGGAGTTTAGATGAGATCAAAAAAGAGGGAATATTGCACTTGCACAGTCAGGAAAGCTTTTCTAAAGTGCATTTTAGAGGCCGTTTACACGTTGCCGGCTATTTTCATAAACGGACATTTCACCGTTCCTGTTTTCAAAAAGATCTTCGTTTACACTTACCCGTGTATATATACACAAGAGCATGCCAAACCTGTAGGTGGCAGTGTAACGAGAAGCTCAAGCCTTCCATGTATCCATTGTCACCATAGCAACATAGGTCGCACTTTTGACACAGGCGCAAGTTCCGGCGCATACTGTGACGTTGGCTGCCTAAAACTCCGTTTATCTCTGTTTATCTCAGTTTACATGCAAACGCGCAACCGGAGTTTTCCAAAATCTCCACTCTGGCCGGAGTTTTTAGATTTTTAGTTTTCAGAGGAGAAATCTCTGTTTGCGTATAAACGAAGGGCACAAACGAAGGAAGATGTCTCCGTTTATCAAAATCACTGTGTACGTGTAAACGGCCTCTTAGAGTGGCCTTTTATTGTGTCCAGCCCAGGGCACACCTGTGTGGTAACGATGCAGCTCAATCAGCATCTTGATTTGCCACACCTGCCAGGTGGATCATCTTGGAAAAGGTAGGGTGCTGACTTAAGGAGGAAATCAGGTCAGCTGAATCGGTGATCTCTTTTAAATCCCTTCTTAAAACATGCATTTATCGGAGTGCTGTGTAAAACATTTTGTAACTCTCTTTTGAAAAGTGCTTTATAAATAAAGATTATTAATATTATTACTATCATATCATTATTAAATGGATTCAAAAATGTGTGCATAAATGTTTTCAATTCATTAAAAATGTGAGCAAAAACAAAAAATATTTTTGTTCAGTCTTTATCTCAGAAAGCCAAACAGCAACTGCCCCTGCATCAGCTGATTGTTACGACCCCTTGAAGGGAGTAGGGTTGCAGAGATATACTGGTTTTAAGGTAAAGAGCGATATAAAAGTTGACAGTTATCATACTGTGTACATTAGCTTATCTAGGATATTGAAAACAAACCATGCAACTGGACGCTGAATCTCTGAATCTTTTGATTATAGTAATAAAATGTTTCATCAACCAACAGTAACCCTTCTGTTTTCATTCCTTCAAGGGTCATTCTGACTGATAATAATATAAATCATGTAATACCATGATACTGTGAAACTGTGATATTTTCTGAGAAGGTTATCGCACTGTGAAAATCTCATATCATAGCCAAAAAAAAGTTGTAATTTGGCAAATTATGACCACCTGATGAATGGAAAACCAATATTTATTCTCTTTTTAGCTCTGGTTTGGTCTTCACCACCTCTTGAGAAAAATATTGTACCCCTTTATTGCTATGATTCACCAAGTGGGCCGTTGTCTTTATAATGACGGGATTTATAGGTCGTTTAGCTCAAGATATTTCTCAATAGCGAGTCTCTTCTCATCCATTCTTAGTCTCAAACGAGACACACTTTATGCATCCATGGTGAGGAGAGAAGTCGAGCTGCTGTAGGAGCAGAGAAAAGGGGCTGCTAAAGGAGCCTGTATGTACAAGCAGACAGCAAGTGGGGGAAAAATGAATTTAATCCTGGGAGCAGTCAGGCTGGAAATGCCAAGGGGTAGCGCATCCAGGAGCACCAACACGCATCTAACCGCTGCTGTTGTGGGGTCATACATTGAAAATAAAAGGGGTATATTTGTTGACGCGTGTGTTCTGGCCTTAATAAGGCTGCTTTCAGACCTAGAGTCGTCTCCTTTGGTCTGAATCAGGGACTACTTTTGTTACAAAGTTGTATAATTGCCTAGAGTTGGTTCGTGTTCTCACGGCAGCATTTACAAGCGGACCAGATCAAATGCCTTGTGTGAGAAAGCTGCTCTTGATTGGTCAGAATTTCCATGTGGGAAAAATCCAGGAAGTAAAGCAAACGTTGAAGAAGAGTACACTTGCAAGATAAATGTGACACTTTCTAATGTCACAATGGAGGGACAACTACGCAGGTTGATTTTAGCGCTGCTCATCGTGGACTATATTGCTGTCATTGTTCATTTTAGTCAAACCATACAGTTTGAAAACGAGGCGCGGCTCCAACTAGAAAACAATGTTTTGATGCATTGGATGTGCTGAATGTGCATATTAAGGCAGTACAGGAGGAGGTGCACATTAATAATCCTCCAGGACTGTAACATGCTCATGTTTAACCCAAACAATGTGTCATGTGACTACAGTTGCTTCAGATCCAGGTTGGAACACGTTCTCACCACAAACCAACCGCACCAGAGTTCATTTGTAACCACACCGAGACCACCTCTTCAAGAAGGTCTCGGTGTGGTTGTTTTGGTGCACACCTGAGTGTGATTGCTGTGTTCACACCTGCTCAAACGAACCGCACTTAGGGGTCAAAGGAACTTGACTTCGACTGAACCAAACCAAACAGGGCAGGTGTGAAAGCACCCTCAGACTAACCAAGACAGTTTTTTTCTGCGTTCCTGTCTAGTTAGAATAAAGTGTGTTTTACTACAAGTTAACTTAGTTCAGTGAAAGAGAGGAACTTGAATTCAGAAGGTGTACTGTTGTATTTCTGTTTAATAAGGAAAATATAAGAATACTGACTTCGTTGTCATTTTGTGAGTTTGTACTGTCTATTTCTTGGACTGACAAGAGACGCTATGCTTAAAGAGAACGCTATTAGATTCCACCAAAGCCTAGCACAGTCCACTTTGGATCCGATCACCCAAGACCCATGTTAATGTCAGGTATAAACAAGGCCTAAGTGAGATGTATTAATGCTTTTCTTCTTCTTCTTTTCATCTTCACCAGCTTATTGAGTTTAGTTGTAATTGCAGAGGTTTCTTTTTTTTTTCCTGTGCACTTAAAGGACCTCTCATCCATGTTGGGTTAAGTGATTGTTTTGTCAACCTCCGTTTCCAGGGGCAAGAATGACGTTTGACAGTCTTTTAAAGTCGTGTTGTTTTGTTCTAGACGTCTCTCCTCAATTAACTGTATTGTTTTGTTTTTATGAGTACGCCGTGTGGTCGAGACAAAGACAGTTTCCACATTGTGGTCAATTAAGTTTCTCAGTAACTTCTGTTTTTCCTGCCGACTCAGTCCAATCTGTTTGGAATTAAGCAACACAAAGCTGATGCTGCACCTCCCTCTAGTGGCCGACAATAATAACAACCACACACAACGTTGAACACCACCTCCAACGTTCGGAGGGTGATGTGCTGCAGTGTCACAATGAAGGCGACGATTTCAGTGTCTGAAATTGAAATCACATTTATTGTTTGTTCTGGAGTTGATTCACTTAAAACTTAACCCTTTGTGTACAGTACAGTTCTTTCCTCGACTGCATCTTTTTTCTTTTTAATCATTGTCATCTCACCGTCTTTTTACACACTCACACATGAACACGCACACGCACACACACACACACACACACACGAAGCAGCCGGTTACACCAGCTGAGGCTTGTTCAGGTTGATCTTAAAGGGGACTCTGATGCACCCGCCTGCGTCTCACACAGTGACGAAGCCACAGAGGCTCCGGCGTCTGTGAGCGCAGGAGAGGATCATATCTCATATCTCAGCATGCACACTGGTCCCCTTTAAGGCCTGCTTATTAGAGTCCTTTGATACCAGGACGTGACAATCACATTAAAATGTCTTCCTCACGCTCAGACACTCGCCAGCTCCTCGACCTGCGACATTCTCACCAGCACCAAAGTTTCAGCTTGGAGAGACTAACAGATAGAAATAAAAAATACTCTAAAGATTCACCTTGCGGGACTGCAAATACAGAAATGCACAGAGCAATAAAAAATACATAGCATCAAAGGTTGAAATCAAATCACGATAGAGGAATTAAGATCACTTATTTTTTTTTAACTACCTCGCTAATAGAACTGCTGATAGCTCTACTAGCATCAACAGCTTCTTAAGTACATGTAGTTATATAGTATGTTATCTATACTCCATAAAAGGGTTTCGTTTGGATCGAACAGTCATGTTTCAAACATGGGCAACAAACTCTAAAAGGTCGCCAGCCTACGTGGACCCTTTAGTTATTGCTTCAGCTCTGGCTTGATATGAACGCACTCTGAAGCAGTGTAGAAAGAAAACCGACCGCAGACTTCAGGAGCCCGAGGTCGCACGGTGTTCGTTAGAGGGCTGGCAGTTCTCAAGAGCCCCGCTTGAAATCAAGTTTGGTTTGTGTTCATGTTTAATTGGAATAATCTAACCCTACAGTAACAACATGGAGCCGCTCCAGTAGCCCGAGTCTTCTTTTTCTCGGCGGGTGCTTGTGGTGGACCGCCGCCGGTTCAGTCCATTGTTCAGCGTGGAGCCTTGGGGAACTCGATAGCTGTGCAGAGTTTCCTCCACCATCAGGTCCAATGTAAACAGCTTTTACAGAGGCAAGACAAGGAAGTAAACAGACTCTTTGGCACATCCTAACACGACGACGGATGCAGTTAAAGTCCTGGTCAGACCACGTACAGACAGGCTCCCACATTTAGTCCACGTTAAGCACAGGAGGCGTCTTCCTATCAAGCGGGTTTACTTCCGTCTTTCTCTTTAAAAATGGGAAACAAATGCACATTTGCTATGTCTGTACACAAACATACAAACACACACACACACACACACATTGTGCACTCGTGTCAAAGTGCACCGCTGACCTATTTTCAAACATTCCAGAGCTCTACTTTAGCTTTAAAATGACCTAGCTTACCACATTCAGATGCATAATAATAAATAAATAATAACTCGGGTTGAATTGAAAAAGGCAGGAAAGAAATGGCAACACTTTGAATGGAAGAAAAAAGAACTATAGAAGTGTAACCTTGAAAGTTTTCTATGGCCCTGCTGCTCCGATCCAGACAGGGAGATTCAAAAGCAATTGTGCCTTCAGCAGCTGAAAGCAGCACGCTGTGGAGCCGCAACATCATGAAAGGTAAAACTATCAATGGTACGGTAACATGGGGCTTATGTTTGATTGTATGAATGTGTGCATATAAGTTTTTAATAAGTGCTTTAAGCTACATTCAAGCATAATGTATATTTGGGGGAAGAGAATTACATTATAAAGTTAACAAGGGGGGGTTTCCCTTTTTGGGTGTGCTTCCACTTCTTGCTCCTTAAACCAATTGGAGTTAAGCCTGGTTTATGGTTGGGCACTCGACGCTTTTGATGACTGTTGCTTGACAGAAATTATGAACTTTTCCTTTCAAGTTGCACCTGGAGAATTTTGTTATCTTTTGTTATTTGTTATTTGTTATTTTTTGGGCTGCATAGCACTGCATGACGGATATAATGTGACTCCATACAAGGTCAAGTGAGTAATATAAAGGGACATTTAGTGGCATCAAATGGTGACGACTGCAGATTGCAACCAGCTGAAACTTCTAACGAGTAGAATTCCTTCAGTGTTCATTGTTCAGGGTGTTTTTACTGGGAGCTTAATTATCCATAGAGGTTAAATTGGACCTGGTACAAACACTGAATAAAACAGTGCAATGTTGCAAATCTGTGTTTCTCTGACACTTTTGTCGTGGAGGGGCTGCTAACTATGGTGGCCGACGCGAGAATGCAAATGGCGCTCTCTAGAGACAGTGTTTGGTTCGTCTGTTCTGGGCTACTGTAGAAACATGGCGGTGTAACATGGTGATCTCCATAGACATGGACCTGCTCCCTATGTTCAAGTGTTGGGGGCGGTTACTTTTGAAATGTAATAGGTTACAGATTACTAGTTACCCTGTTCAAGTTGTAATAAGTAATGTCACTAATTTAATCACGTCATCCAAATAATGTAACTTATTACATTTGATTACTTTTTGAGTACTTTTCTAACAAAAGTTTTGACTTGGCAATAGAAGTGCGTAAATGTTGCACTCAAATTTGTTCCAATGTCTTTGATGAACTGTGTAGTAACTGAAATAAATTATTTGAATGTAACCCTTTATAATCACCAGTATTTTAACTGTAATTTAATTGCATTTTTCTCAGTAGCTGTAACTAATTACAATTAAATTTATTTTGTAATTTAATTGTAGCTAGTTACTCTCCAGCACTGCCTACGCTGATATAAACGGCTGATTCTACGGTAACGAAAACACAATGATTCTTGTTTTCAGATGATTATACACTAAAGGAAATATACTTATTAAATTCATTTTCTGCCCATATCTCTCCTTAAATCCTACACACTGAAGCAAAAATTGAAAATGATGTTTAATTTCTGTCAAGCAACACTCACCAAAAGAGTCGAGCGCTTTGCCATAAATCAGGCTTTAGTCTTTTGCCCGTTCAACAGGGCATTTCAGTTTCAGTTAAGTGCCAAGTGTCAATGTCGACATTGAAAGTGCCTGTTTTAACACCACGTGTTAACACGTGTTTTACGTCTCAGCCACTCGACTAGCAAGATTATAAACGTCATTTAATCTCAGTCAGGACCTTTGGGTGAGAGGCTGAGGCCAGCAGCGTGGTCAGAGTCTCACCGCTCTCAGTAACGCACTGTTCATAAAGGGAAAGGGGGGCGAAGCTGCAGTAGACAGGAGGGGGGCTGAAGTTTGATAAAGGGCTACATTAACCCCTAAATCACCCAGTGAATGGCAGGAGAGGTACAGCAACGGTCCGCGTCAACACCTGGACATTCAATATAAACAAGGCAAACCCAAAACATTAGCTCGTCTCTCCTGCTAACCTCTGACACTACCAACAATTGCCCATCCCCGGTGCGCAGATAAGCCAGGAGAGCTTCGTTCCCATGGTAACGGGACTTAGTAACAGTCTAGAAAGCTGCTTCAAAGGTGCTTGGGGCTCAGAGGGCTCTTTGGAGGGGAAACACTCCTCCTCAGCAACACTTTGTGAAGGCCGAAGGAAAGAAACGAATGGACGAAAAGATACTCTAAAGGCAGGAAGAAACAAACAGGGCTAAATGACAGCGATGAGCTTACACTGTCTGGGTGGGGACGGGGATAGAGGTCGGAGACAGGGTGGACTTCTCCTCTGAGACCTTTACGATCTCTGTGGCAGTGACAGGCGGAGCACACTTGGCCACCGGAGGCGTAGGGGAGCGGGTCGGGGTGGAGGTGAGGGCAGGCGTGGTGGAGGTGGTACTGGAGGTAGAGGTGGAGGTGGAGGCTGGGGCAGAGGCCTGGACCGGGGCTGGGTCATCGGCAGGGGGTTCAGCAGAGGCTGCTTTGGGTGCAGCAGGCTTGTTGTAGTTCATCTTGAGGATGTGCTGCTGGAGGTGTCTGATCCAGTCCTCCTGCACCGAAAGCGGGCCGTGAAACTCCACCTCGCAGAACCTGACGCACAGGAACATATATCAAAGCTGGAATAATGCAAAATAACACACACACACACACACACACAGTAATCTACACACTCTGTGGCTGCAGCAACGTTTTCACACAAAGAAATAAAATACAAACTGACGGGTGTTAAATTCAGCGCCTCCCTCGGGTGCAGCCAATTCTGTTAAAACTTTTGTGCTGCAGTTACATCAGAACTTAAGCACTCATTCGTGTTGCCTGAAAATCCCAAATGATTCAGTATTCTCAATATGGTGCATTAGCCACTAAAAGTGGAGTGCTGCTCAGCAGGGGGTGGGCGTGGGGGTGGGGATTGGTGCTTGGGGATTACAGGACTATTTAAAACTTAGCCAGACAGTTCTATTAATGCTGCCTTCTCAAAATGTCTCATGTTGACGGCCCCTGAGCGTTTTCTCTCAGGCCCTGGGAAGCTCTAACAGACAGGTTTCACTCACCGGCACTTCAGGGTGTAGAACTTTCCCACCAGTTTGACCAGTGGGTAGGATGGTGGTTTGGGCACCAGGGCGGGGACGGTGCCTGTGCGGGGGGGTTTAGGAGGGCTCTCTGTTCCATCTGGGCAAGACGGGTGTTTCAAGGGCCGACGCTCAAAACCTTAGTGAGAGGAGAAGGAGGAGTGGACAGACAGGGTTGGTGCAAAGTGAAGCTGTGCCACAATACATGGGTGCGTTTCATCACGCTAACGTGTTTCCTCACTTCCTTTCCTCACGTCTTAGTCAAACCCACAGATGCAAACAGAGGAGACGAGGAAGAGACACAAGGAGCTGCCAAATGAGAGATCCTTGGTTCCATATCAACAGTCTTACTAATGCCATGCTGCACAGCTGCATCACCTGTCGAACCAACTGGTGCGAATGTCCAAAAAAAACAAACAAACCTTATTTAAGAACAATGACCCTGAAACATCTTTCACACGGGTTGGAAAATCTCTTATAGGCCTACAAGGTTCTGTTTACATGTGTACAGATATTTTCGTAAATGTGTCTTAGGTCGCTAAGGCCTTCTCAGATGCAGATTTCAGAACTTCGGTAACTTTGTATCTGTGTGGACGTGTAAAATGGAGCGTTTGGGCGAACACTACAGGCTACAGGCCCATCGGCACCGCTGCCCTGCTGCACTTTACGCCGCTGTCCTATTTTCAGCCTCACCGCCCCTGGAATGAATTGCATTTCCTCCCCACTTGCTCTCTGCTTGTACACACCAGCTCCAGTAGCAGCTCTACTTCTCTGCTCCTATGGCAGCTCGACTCCTCTCTATGGACGCATAAAGAGAACTCTGGAGCTAACCCACCCACAATCAGGTCATTATAAAGGCAATGACCAAAAAGATATTGCCTGATGAGTCACAGCTCTGGAAACTGGCAGTTCAGGTGAGAAATGAAGTTTAATTCGGGGCTATCCACACATGATATTAAGCTAACGCAGAGGTGGGAGTTGTAAAGATCTTTCAGTAGTAGTCATAACTTTGTGTGGGCGTCTGTTAACAAGCTGCAACACAACATGTCCAGTGTGTGCTAAGGGCGGCAATTGACACACCTTGGCGGCGCCGGTGTGTTTTCAGCTTTACATACACCAAAGGCCTTTATTCATTTAGAAATGAAAACTGTTCAACATAACCAGATATAAGTAGTATTATTACTGTAAAATCTCATTATTATTTAATGTTCTTTTCTGTTCAGGTAAGTGTTATTTGTTATGATTACTAAGGCAATTGAGTGACTTGTATTATTGCTATCTGCACTATAATACATCTCATAGCTACATGAGAATGTGTGTGCGCATCGTAAAATAAAAATGAAAAAAAATTGTTGCTTTGTGTGATGCCACAACACTTTGCAATTAAATTATACTACATATATTCTGAAGTGTTAGATTTAACACATAAAAGTTGACGGTGCATTTTAATGCCTCTCACCATGTAATCAAGTTCTATTACACTATCTGTAGATCCCTGTGTGTGACACTACAGAGTAAGCACTGTGAGAGAAAACTGTGAATCAGGTGGAGGTGCAACATTAAACGTCACAAAATGCAAGGAAAACAATCTCGCCATGACCCTTAGGGAGCACCGTAGTCTCGCCACTTAATCATAGACTTCTATAAAGGATACACCCGTGTTTCCTTTGCTCTAAGCTCCTCCAGAAGCACCCTATCTCCTTGTCTCCTTGAGGTGTATCTAAGGGATTGGAAGATCACCCATGATGGCAAAAGGGGGTGCTTGGTGTTAGCATGATGAAAAGGACCAATCCAGTGTTGCTCGTCGAGTTATTACAGTGATTTAGCTGAAAGCACACGAGGCGTAATTTTCTTTCTAAACCCAGCAGACGCATCAACTGCAATAATTTCTCACTTCCTTTTGGACTTCTAAGGTTAATTTTGTTCAAGCATTCTTCAATACACTTGATGGGAGAAATGTGGCCCTTTCACTGCTTTTCAAAGACGTAACAAATAAATAAATAATTCAATGTCAAAAAACAAAGGATGAAAGGCAACTCACTGTCACTGAAAACAAAGGTGAGCACACACTGGCTCATTTCATTTATTTCCCCTGATGAAACACCTCGCTCTCACTGTTTTTCTTTTAGCATAACAGACTCTTTTTATTTGTCTTACATCTAATGTGTCCCACAGTTGATCCTGCTGCTGTGCAGCCACCGTCAGTCACCTTTTCTGTCTGCAAACATGCTAACAGCTCTTTAAGAATGTTTTATGAGCTAAATGTTGTTAACAGTATGCTAACATGCTCACTGGGAGAATAATATGCTAATGTCAGTATATTAACATGCTCACAAGGAAATGCTATGTTAATGACAGTATGCTAACATGCTCACAGGAAAAAATGCTAACGTCTATATGCCTTACAGGGTCTCAGGGAATATGCTGTGCTAATGTCAGTATGCTAACATACTTGCAAGGAAAATGTTTTGCTAATGTGAGTATGTTAACATGCTCACAGGGAAAATGCTATGCTTATGCTAGTATGCTAACATGCTCACTTGGAAAATGCTATGGTAGTGTCAGTATGCTAGCATGCAAATAAGGAAATGCAGTGTCAATGGAGGTATGCTAACATGCTCATACTGAAAATGTTATGCTAATATCAGTATGCTTACATGCTCACAGAAAAAATGCTATGCTAGTGTCAGTAGGCTAACATGCTCATGAGCAAAAAAACATGTTATTAACAGTATGCTAATATGCTTATAGGAGAGAAAATGCTATGCTAATGTCTATTTGCCTTACAGAATCTCGGGGAATATGCTGTGCTGATGTCAGTATGCTAACATACTTGCAAGGAAAATGATATGCTAATGTAGGTATGCTAACATGCTCATAGGGACAATACTATGCTAATGTATATATGCTAACATTCTCAGAAGGAAAGCGTTATGTTGATGTCAGTATGCTAACATTCTCAGAAGGAAAATGCTATGCTAATGTCAGTATGCTAACGTGCTTATAGGCAAAATATTTTGTTTATGTCAGTATGCTAACATGCTAGCAGCTTTTCGAGAATGTCGTTAAGCTCAGTGTTGATTAACAGTATACTAACATGCTCACTGGGAAAATGCTATGCTAATGACAGTATGCTAACATGCTCGCAGGGTAAATGCTATGCTAATACCGGTTGCAAACATGCTAGCAGCTTTGTGAGGATGTAGTTGAGCTAAATGTTATCAACAGTATACTAACATACTCACTTGGAAAATGCTATGCTAATATCAGTGTGCTAACATTATTAGAAGGAAAATGCCAAGCTAATGTCGGTACACTAACACGCCAATAAGGAAATGCTATGCAAATGTCAATATGCTAACATGATTATAGGAAAAATGCTATGCTTATGTCCGTGTGCTAACATGCTCAGAGATAAAATACTAAAATGCTCATGTTTAGCAGCGTATCCTTAGGATTACGGTCTTCCAGAAATAAATCAAATCAAATCAAAAAAGATGTTTACCAAGTTAGTTTAGTGTTAGCATGCTACCTTTAGCTTATTAGCACTAAACACATGTAAAGCTAAGGCTAATGGGAATGTAGTTTTACAGGTAGTCATAAACCAAAGAGCCTGATGATGGTGCTTCATGGGATCATCAGAGTTATTAAAGTTCATCCTGACGGGGACATAAAATCTGTCCAAACGTGTGTGAAGACGTTTAACTCAGAACCAAAAATATCAAATAGCTGGTGGTGCCAGAGGAAAGTCAGGGGATCAGCAGAGGGATGCATCTTCTGGGAAACATTAATGTCTGTTAAAAGTTTCGTGGTGATCCATCCAATAGGTACTGATATATTTTGGTCTGAAGTGGTGGACCAACTGCCTGACATAACCATCCCTAGAGCCACTCTGTTAACTCTGCTAAAGCGAGGCTGAACACAGATGAACAACCTCAGAGAATTTCAGTAGTTTGAGATTTTTAGAGTCAAATAAAATGTTTTTCTCAGAAGCTTAAAACTACCTCAACAAGAATATATTCAACTGACAGTGTACAAAACATTGTGTAATGATATATACAGGCACCTGACTGTGTGCAAGGGAGCAAAAACATATGCTGCACTCTCACGTACCTCTGGGCAGGCGGACGTTAAGCTCACTGCGTGCCACCTGTGCTTGAAGCGGAAGGCTGCCGGAGAGCGGCGAGGGGCTGGGACTGCTGCGGCCGGGCCTCAGCAGAGCAGCGTGCAGGTTGGCTTCACCCTCGGTGGTCTTGGAAGAGCTCTGGCTGACCTCGCGGCTCAGCGGCCGCACCAGGCTTACAGCCAAAGAAGAAGACCACTGGGAGGAGGAGGAGGAGGAGGAGGAAGAGGAGGCCTTCTGCGATGAGATGGGGAGGATATGATCAGAATCCGCTGACGCAGTAAGAGGTGAGCTGCTCTTCTGGAAGAGGGACAGAGATGAGTTTCCTAATCAGCGTTATATCAACAGCCGCCATGTCCTGGTGCTGTTATTACACATAACTAATAGTACTAATATGATCATTATAAATACTAAGTAAAACTGCAAATCTCTATCAATGTACTTTGCATATAACATTTATAGTATGAAATACAGGGCTGTGGGTTATTTCCTATAAATAAAATTGCAATGTTTTTTGGTTATACCGTGAAACATGAATTTTTAAATCTCCTATAAACTAATGTAAACTACTATAATACTACTACAGCCATTACTACTGCTGCTGCTAAATAAACTACTGTTACAATTAGGTTAAATAAAGTACTGTAATAATAAAGTTAAACAAAGTACTGTCATAATTAAGTTAAATTAAGTTCTGTTACAATATAATTAAATAAAGTACTGTTACAATAAAGTTAAATAAAGTACTGTTACAAAAAGTAAAAAGTTAAAGTACTGTTACAAAAAGTAAAAAGTTAAAGTACTGTTACAA
Source organism: Epinephelus moara (assembly GCF_006386435.1). Classification (NCBI taxonomy): domain Eukaryota; kingdom Metazoa; phylum Chordata; class Actinopteri; order Perciformes; family Serranidae; genus Epinephelus; species Epinephelus moara. The sequence continues at coordinate 31,678,506 of NC_065523.1, read as the reverse complement.
TTAAGTTAAATAAAGTACTGTTACAATAAATTTAAATAAAGTACTGTTACAAAAAGTTAAAAAGTTAAATAAAGTACGGTTACAATAAATTTAAATAAAGTACTGTTACAATTAAGTTAAAGTACTGTTACAAAAAGTTAAAAAGTTAAATAAAGTACTGTTACAATTAAGTTATATAAAGTACTGTTACAAAAAGTTAAATAGTTAAGTAAAGTACTGTTACAATAAAGTTAAATAAAGTACTGTTACAATAAATTTAAATAAAGTACTGTTACAATTAAGTTAAATAAAGTAGTTACAAAAAGTTAAAAAGTTAAATAAACTACTGTTACAATTAGGTTAAATAAAGTACGGTTTCAATTAAGTTAAATTAAGTACTGTAATAATAAAGTTAAACAAAGTACTGTCATAATTAAGTTAAATTAAGTTCTGTTACAATAAAATTAAATAAAATACTTTTACAAAACGTTAAACAAAGTAAAATAAAGTACTGTTACAATAAAGTTAAATAAAGAACTGTTACAATAAAAATAAATAAAGTACTGTTATGATAAATTTAAATAAAGTACTATTAAAGTAGTTAAATCAAGAACTGTATAATCTATAATAAAAAAATCAAATACAGAACTATTTCAATAAAGTTAAATACAGTACTCTTATAATTAAAGTCAGTAAGGTACTGTTACAATAAATTAACTTAAGTACTGTTATAATTAAGTTAAATGAAGTACTATTTCAATATAGGTAAAACACAATGCTGTTATAATGAAGTTACATAAAATACTGTTAGAACAAAGTTAAATAAAGCACTGTTGGAATAAAGTTAAAAGTACTGTTGTGATTAAGTTCACCCTGAATTGAATATCTTCATCTTAAATGAACAGATCAACATTTTGGGACATTTGTTTGTGAGAAGATTGATGTGGATTGAGTGGTATCAATGATCTTATCTAACTCTGCAGATAAAAAGCAAATAAATGTCAATAAATGTCAAAATATTCCTTTAATTTGCTGTAGAAAAGATTGTGACTGCCAGTATTAGCAAAGTGATTTATAACATGTAACTTTTTAGTAGTTGTGCGTATTTAATTAGGATTTTTATTTAACTCTATCACGTAAATTATCGGGCGGCACGGTGGTGTGGTGGTTAGCACTGTCGCCTCACAGCAAGAGGGTTGCCGGTTCGATCCCGGGCATGGGAGCCCTTCTGTGCGGAGTTTGCATGTTCTCCCCGTGTCAGCGTGGGTTCTCTCCGGGCACTCCGGCTTCCTCCCACAGTCCAAAGACATGCAGGTTAATTGATAACTCTAAATTGTCCGTAGGTGTGAATGTGAGTGTGAATGGTTGTTTGTCTCTATGTGTCAGCCCTGTGATAGTCTGGCGACCTGTCCAGGGTGTACCCTGCCTCTCGCCCGATGTCAGCTGGGATAGGCTCCAGCCCCCCCGCGACCCTCAAGAGGATGAAGCGGTTAGAAGATGAATGAATGAATGAATGAACGTAAATTTATCACATATAAGGTTTTATAGCTGCTATTTGAACACAACGTGATGCATCTGTGAGCTCTACAGAAACAGCTCAAGTTCAGATGGTTTTTATCTCCGAGAACTCATTGTTATTCTGAGGAATGAAAGATTGTGTTAGAGACAAATCACCCACAGTCCACCCACACAGGTGTTTTCACTCATTTCCTGATTAGACATTGTCTCAGCTCTGAACCTGGCTGACGTGTCTCTCACTTTCCTGTTAATTTTCTTCATCTGTTTGTTTGTGTTTCTCCGTCTGTTTGTTGAACACTGTTAACAGACAGGTAACAGACAGCAAGGCAGGGATGTTCCTAAGTGGTTAAATTCAAGATTACAGTGAGTTAAAAAAGGAGATTGGACAATGTGTGTGCACTTTCTTTTTGTCATGAGGGTAAATGTGTGAATTCAACCAGAGCAATATAAAGGTTTGGGAAGGACACAGAGATTCTATCCATCTTTATGTATGTGAAATTCAATGTGAAAGTATAACATGCATCAAGTAACTCAAAGGTTTGTTACTATGTTCGAATTTAGTGATGATATATCTTGGGGCATAATTGTTATAGACTGTCTTGTCTTGTTATAATCAAACTTCTGATTTAGTTCATGACACTTATTGGTGGAGTTTGGTGACATCATAAGATTCCCAGCACAGCTCCACCCAACTTCACCCTGACCTGAGGTCTTGTCAGCTCCGAGGGTGTGACAGGGCTCAAAGGAAAAGGCTCGTTCGAGATGAGCCAGGCCTGCACAGATGGGATCACCGGCGAACACTAACACTGTAAGCATGTTGGTGACGATGCTCAGTCACCTAGGTCATGGTAGTCATAGGTGCTGTATCGGAGAGCCAGCTCGTCAGGTCAAGACAAGCTGTCCTGTAACATCTAAAGAAGACAGGACATTCCTTCGAGGACAGCGATGTCCACGTCTTGGCCACAGAAGACAGATGGTTTGAAAGAGGTAAAAAAGAAGCCACGTCTACGTCAAACTGAACCGACCATCATTAAACAGAGGAGGTGGCCTCTGACAGCACTTATCACCCACCTACAATGCAGTCTTGGGATCCCTCCCAAAAAATTTAACACCATTCACACGTGGTCCCAGCTAATCCCAAGGACACACAAGATGGTCAGGTGGGTCAAAGACTCACATTAGCCCCTTTTCCACCAACATTTCCAGGAACTTTTATCACCAGGAATTTGTTTACCTGGGTAAAAGAATTCCTGGTAATCTGTGTGGTTTGCGTCAGTAACGAGTGTAGCTGCTGTCAACTCGAGTCATTTTTGAGTTATCTTCACTTTGTTTCCACCGCAGCCGCTTGGCTGTTCACCGGTTACCGTGACGCGCCGGTGTATGTGGAGATCGGCGCCGGCACTAAAGAACCGATACCGTTAGCGCTTATCAATACTACAGTCCTTGATAATTTAGCTCCAGGGCTTATTTAGTACCGGGTTTCGGTACCCATCCTTAAACAAAACAGAAATGAAGTGAAGCTTGTAGAAATTAAATAAAGTTTGCAGCGGCTGCCCGTACCAGGAAGTGTGGAACACTGCAAGTGTGTTCCACCAATCAGCGTTCTTCAGCACACAGCCCCGCCCCTCAAGAATTACGGGTAATCTGAAAAGTCCTACCCCCCTACTAGGTACTTTTTCAGGAAAAGTTTGGGGTTGAGGGAAACTTTTTTACCCGGGTAATTTTGGTGGAAACACGCTGGAAAAGCAGGGATGGCTGGGTAAAAACAGCTGCTTTTTGTGGCACTGTCTCTGATGAAAAAACAGCAACAGATTGCTAATAAACAGTTGCCTGGTTCCAGACCATAGACCCCGCCCACTCAACTGAGTAGGCTTGCATCTCTGGTCTGGCATACTGCAATGAATTTGCGATTTATCTTGAATGCCGGGGGTGGGGACCAATGAACGCCGGGGGTGGGGGCGGGTCTAGCGATTAGCCAATCAGCGCCACGCTGATGTCAAGCTGTACGCCGGTGGGTAACTGGTGAGGATAGCAACAATGGCGACCGCTACAGATCCTACAGACCACATTAACGATGCTATCGAGGTATTTCGCCACTACTCGCGTTAATGGAGGACCAAATTAAGGAAGCTGCTAAACTGGATTTAACGGCGATGCAGCTGGGCGTGCACGACGACGGAGACATTTTAAACGGGCAATGCTCGCTTGTTTTCGGCACCCCCGAGGCATGGATACTAATGACGTCAGATTCTGGGTGAGTCGTTGATCTCTACTGATTGGTTAGGGAAAAATCAAATTCCCTCCCCCTTGTAAATCGCCCTCAATGGAGGCAATGTCAGACTGAAGGTTCTGGGAGCTTCAGTCTGGTGCCTAAAAAGCAGCAGGAAACACAGTGTTGAGTTGCTAAATCACAACTAGTTTTGCTGTTTGTTGGTCTCAGTGGTCAGGTGACACAACATCCACCATCCCCTCCACCTCCTGATGACAAAGTCAGCTCATATACTACATCGCTTTATAAACGCTGACATGATACATATGAAACGCACAAATATGCAATGTAAAATACCTACATTTTCTTCAGGCGACTGAGCTATTTTCTGACATTTAATTGCGTCCCTGCAACTAACAGTTATTTTCAGTCTCGATTAATCTGCCCATTATTTCCTTGATAAATCATTTGGTCAATAAAATGTCAGAAAAAAGTCGAAAATGCCCATCACAATTTCCTGAAGCCTGATATGATGTCCTAAAATTAATCGTTGAGTTCAAACCCACAAAATATTGAGATTTGTCAAAAAGAAAAGCAGCACATCCGTTCCACTTAGCGGCTGCAACAAGAAAATGTTTAGCTTTTTTTTTTTTTAAATGACTAATTAGTTATCAAAATAGTTGCTGATGAATTCTCTGTCAATTCTCTGTTCCATTAATGGTCTATATGGTGAGTGTGTCTCAGAACAATACATGCAGCTTCGGTGGGTTCATTGCTCCAGTATGCAAAAACCCTTTTCAATATGATTACAAGGGCATTTAAAAGGTGATGTGTTCAGTATGTGTGTCACATCACAGCTCAGGGAGAAGGTGTGACAGTGACGCAAATGCACCAGAAACTAATTCAGGAGGGAAAGAAAGAGAGAGAGAGAAAAAAAACGTACGTTTTCTTCTATCAACAGCATGCCATAATTTATCTGAGGATGAAACATAAGCTGCCAGGCACCCTGGTTACTATGGCAACTATCAAGTCAATAGCTGAGTTGTTCTGGCATCTGTCCCCACAGTGATTTTTGCTGGGTGTAAAGACACAGGATCTACAGTAAGGCTCAAAGCTGTTAGACAACACGTCTCTGAAGCTTTCCAAGACACAAAATGTCTGTCGAGCCACCGGCTGAGGAATGTTAGATCTCCAGCCGTGACGCCTATTCAAAGATACTGGGGGAAAAGAGTGTGTCAGAAAAGTAGCACAGTAGGTTATGATCTTGTGTTGTATAGCTGCTGAGCTTTGTGGGAGGCACAAGTTCTCCTACTGATATTTCTTTTTCTCTGAGAACATTTATACTCACAACAGCAGACTTTGCTGAGGTATCAGAGCACAGAGATAAAGTCTGAGGGCTTCCTGTGTTAATAAAAACGCCCGCACTGACCCGAGTTATCGCACCAAGATGATTACCAACAACAGACCGCCTCTCCTCACCTTCTTGAGGTTGGAGCGGTTCCCCTGCATGTAGCTGCGATGCATCTCCAGCACCTTCTGCGGCCTGCTGCGCATCCAGGCGCTAAGCGTCTCGATGGGGGATCCATTCACACACCACTCAGTCACACCAAACTGCCTCAGGTGGGCTCGCGCGTGGCTGGCCAGAGCTTTACGGTTCTCAAAGTAGAAGCCGCACAGCTCGCAACTGGGATCTGAAAAATACAGGACAGAACAAATAAAGAACACAGCCCTTAACACAGGCACAAACCTGGCATTATCTAGACATCACCCAGCTGGATCAAACATTAAAGGTCCAGTGTGTAGGATTTAGGGGCATCTATTGGAAGTAATGGTATATAATATTCATACCTATGTTTTTATTTGTTGATAATCACTTGAAACTAAGAATCTTTGTGCTCTAGTTACTTTACAATGAGCCGTTTATATCTACATACAGAGCAGTTCTTCTTCCACAGAGTCCACCCTGTTCTTCAGCACACCACAGCAGACAAACCAAACACTGGCTCTACACAGGGCCGTTCTTGCTTTTGCGTCGGCCACTGCAGTTCTCCTACATGCTTGGTTTCAGTTTCAGTAGTGCAACCTCACTGCTGGATGCCACTAAATCCCACACACTGGACCTTTAAATGAACGTTAGGATATTAGGACTTCATTATCGTCTCATTTGAGGACATTGGGACTTCATTATCGCCTCATTATCTCTGACATTGTTGAGTTGTTGAGTGAGGTCCTACTGATCCCAAATAGCTAGCTAGGAAAAATTTAAAAATGCATACCAAACAAAAGTTCAGGTCTCAGGAGGATAATTAAAACTTGAATCCATTATGAGTAAAAAAGTTTCTCCTTTGAAAATGACTAAAATAAAGGAGAGATTTAACCTCCAGTTGCTTTTTTTTAACATCAAAAATAAGCAAATGTACATGGTATGATAACCGAGGAACCGAACTTTTATATCGAGGTATGCAACCCTAAGAAGAAGGGTTATTTACACGATGACTGCAACAAAAAATGTCTAAATGTCTAACTGGAGACAGTTAGTTAGTAACTGCTTCTCTTTCTTGGCAAAAAAAAACCAAAAAAAATTCTTGACTGCACGTGATTATGGGGGATGTATAATATATATGTGAAAGCACCCTCCCAGTGTTCGCATGCTCTGGACTCTGTATCATGGTGCATTGAAATTCATAACCAAATGTCTGCCCCTTACTCATCACTGTATCCTGTATGCTCTGGTTGGGTGGCCTTTAAAATTTCGTAGTCTTTTTCAGTGGCATTCAATTATTTGCAAAGCTCTTCTTGGCCTACTTCCAGCATATTTATGTGTGCACATAAAGCAAAACACTGAAAATGGATATGCTCTCCGTTCAAAGAACATGTTATTATTGTCTATATCTAGAATCCTTCTGCAGAAGGACTTGAAGTTGCACTCTTTGGTGTTTTCTGTCGCAGCAATTTTGTATGCAATCATCTGTATGCTGATGTCACGGTGTATTTAAGATGGTCTTTTTTATCATTGTCTTGTTTTTATGGTTCACTTGCAGCATATGTTAACGTACTTTTTGGTTTCTCTTTGTAGTAATCTCATTTTGCATTTTATATTGCTTGTTTTGGAGTTGCATATTTTAATTTTGTTCTGTTTTTGTTCCATGTTGTCTGTCTGTAACGTTATCTTGCTGCCTGGCCAGGAGAGTCTTGAAAAAGAGGTTTTTTAATCTTTAGAGGTTTTTCTGGTTAAATTAAGGTTAGATAAAAATGAATGTGTGAAAGGGAAACAACATGAAGACCTAATTCTTCAGACACTGTCCGCAGTTCATGTGAGAAAACGGCTTATGATTAGCACAAAATGGGATTCAGAATAATAAAGAACAAATGACTCACCCTGGTGTCCGTGCTTGTCTGGTGAGGGTTTTCTTTTGAAGGAGAAATCATGTGGCTGAGGTGAGAAAGTCTTGAGCTGATGTGACGGTGAGTGGGCGGTCTCCGCTGATTGCGCCTCGGCAGACACAGGCCGTTTCCCCAGTGGGGACATCCTGAAAAACTTCCCTGCAGTCGGGGAAGCAGATGTGGACCCCAGGCCCTGCTTATGGAGCCTTGACCCCGACTGCAGCAAACTGAGCGGAGATTTACGGAATTTAGAGGACTGATAGCCTGAAACACCCAAACCCTCTGAGCTGCCGCTGCCCGCCGTGTTCTCCCATGGCGGGCTGTTGGCTCCCTGGCTCGACTCCTTCTTCACTCCCTGGTCTGATTGAGAGGAGCCGCCCACGCCTCTCTTGTGCATCACCTCCCTCAGCGTGTCGATGGGCGAGCCGTTGACAGACCACTCGGTGATGCCCATCTGGCGCAGGTGGGAGCGGGCGTGGCTTGAGAGGCCTTTGCGGTTCTCAAAATATTCCCCGCAGAACTCACAGCGAATATCTCTTGTCGGCTCCACTTCATGGGTCATAGCTGTGGGAAGATCAGAGGGAGAAAACAAGAAATTGTCATAAAGATCCTGCTGAGATCAAAGGCACAAGTGATTTAATACAAATATGCTCTGTAATATCTCACACTACGAATAATTATCCACCAAACAGTAAAGGAATATGCTGTGTCTGCTGATCCACTAGTTCCCAAACTATACATGTTGGTATTTATGGGAATGCCCACAAAAAAATTTCTGCGATGAGGTGCGATGTAGATCCATCGAATCTGAACTTAAGACATCTGAAGACTTTTTAGGGACCTGTGGACACCCTGGTATTTGTAATTTGAAATCAGTGCGGCCACGATGGACTTCCAAGCAGATAGAGGTGTGTAAAACACTCTTAACATACCTCACACCACAGGGAAATCTGGCAAGGTGATCTTTAGAATCATCGAAAAATCTGAGCTTTGCTGACGATTGTCAGGACGGGGAAATCAGGTCCGAAATCAGCTTGATTCTAGTGTAGCGTTAACCCAGCATAAGTTGTGAAAGCACCCTAAGTGCCAGCTCTACTGCTAACCCTTTGTGCAGCATGTCTGACAACAGACAACAACTGACCCTTCGTCCCACCCCCAGGCGCCATAACGTAGCATCGTATTTAACATAAACTTCTGAGAGTGGTATCAATCTTCTCATCTAACACTCGACAAGATAGTTAATAAGGGTACTTCCCCAAATGTAGAACGATTCCTTTAAAAATGAACCCTGGAGACGAACATACCCAGGTTGAGGGGGAACACGTTGTCAGAGCTGCTCCAACTACAGTTGACAGTTTCACCAGTGAAGCTGGCAGACCTCCCCGCAGCTCCTGGCGTGGTGACCTCCACCTGCACCGGCTCCGGCTTCAGCTTGAGGATCAGCCCGCTGGAAGATGTTGGTGTAGCCGAGCTTGATTTAGACGCCGCGGGCTGAGGAGGACTGGAGGGGCGGGCGAAGGCGAAGGGCAGACGGCTGAGGAGGGTAGCTGACGGAGAGGAGGAGGTTGGCTGAGGTGAGCGAGGGGGTCCCGGAGAGGACGGAGGTGGAGTTTTGAGAGGTTTTAGAGGAAGGGCGCAAGGCAGGCCGCGTCTTGAGATGATCTCCCTCAGCGTGTCGATTGGGGAGCCGTTGACAGACCACTCGGTGATGCCCATCTGGCGCAGGTGTGAGCGGGCGTGGCTGGAGAGGCCTTTACGGTTCTCGAAATACTCCCCGCAGAACTCGCAGCCTATCTCCTTTGGAGGTTCATCTAGGAGATGAGAGACATGAACGTAATCTGTTAAACAGAAAAAGTATTATTTAGGAAGAAGAGTACCACAAACCCTGTGAAAGAGCACTCACTGTGTGGAAGGGCCATGAGCTCCCCACTACTCAGGCGGAAGACCCGCATGGAAGAGGACTTGAGACGCTTGGCAGGCGGGCCAAGTAAAGACGAGGAAGAGGTAGCTTTGGATGTCGACCCACCCCCAGCTGTGGTCACCTTGTAGAGGAGCGATGAAGAGGAAGAGGAAGAGAGGCTCAGCAGGGACTGCTTCGGGGAGGAGATGGTGGTCGTGAGGCCGCGTGGCTCCACGTGGCTGTCGAGCTGCAGCACACTGGCTTTGTGCTTGAAGTCGTCGGTATCGATGAGCTGGTTCAGGAGGTCAATGGGAGAGCCCTTGGATTCAGAGTACTCCACCCCAAAGTGCCGCAGGTGGGCACGTGCGTGGCTGGACAAGCCTTTCCTAGTCTCGAACCAGGCGCCACACAGCTGGCAGACGATGTCCTTGTTGGGGTCCACCTCCAGGGCTGCACATGGAGAGGAAACAACTTCATCAAGACTCATGAGATCAACTATGTAACTTTTTACAATAGGCTTTTTCAGACCAGAGGAACTTTTTCACAGTTCCAAGAATTCCCCTTTGTATTGTGTCCACACTATCAGAACAATGATCAATGGGCCTCATTCACCAACTAGTTTTCACCAATATTCTGATATTCATATATATATATATACATATATTTGTTTTAGGTAAGAACAGAATCAGTGCACACTCCAGAGCAAACTGATGAACATTTTGTGCTGACAACTTTGAGCAGAATAATTGGTTACTGCGTTTTCCTCAATTCTACAGTCATATAATATTAAAGGATTTAAATTACGATAACATTTTTATAATTTATAATATTTTTAAATCATTATTGTGATTATTTTACAAAGCATTATGGTCTTTAAAAAAAACGCAAAGATAACACTTCAGTTCACATCCGTTATATCAAAGGGAACCATGCCATGTAATAATTAGTGATTGATCACGCTAGAAATTGACACTGGTGGATCGTTATTAAGCGTTTCGAGTAAGTTATTGATAACTTACAGAAACACTGCATGAAATTATCCTCCTGTGGCGACTACTATCACTGAGAAAAGCCGCTAAGAGGCTGAGTGGGCTCTTCACCGTGACTCTTTCAAAGAAATCCATGCTGAAGTCCAAAGATGCGTTTTACGATAATTTATTAGACAAACTACTGGATAACTGAAGCAAAATGAGATGAAACAAAATTTTATTAATGTGATTAGGCCTGCGTTACTGCGATTATGTGATTGCAGTAAGGGTCAACAGAAAATATTGGAGCCAAAAACTCACCCTCTTTGTCTAAGAGCCGCCACGCCAGTGAGTGATCAGGTAAAATAATGTGAAACCACACCCCTGTGCCAGTTACTACAGGAAGTGAAAGAAAGTGTGCGGCCTAAATAAATAATAAACAGTAGAGGTTAAATACATATTCTGGCTCCTTCACCACCTTCACCTTCTCTCCCCTTCTCCCTGTGTCTCTCCAACAGACACACCGCCATGGCGCTCGACTCTGTCCTCAGTCCTGACAGTTGTGCTACTATAATTCACACAGTTTGCGGGTCAGATGGTTTATTAATCAACGCATACTTTTAGCATCTCGTGAATCTTTTTTGTGCTATTTTTTAATCCACTCTGCTACAAAATATGACAACTCGTTTTGCATTCGCTTCCTGCAGAAGCACCTTTTATGTTGTGAGTCCGTGCTCCACCCTCTGTAGACTTTTGTTTGGGCATTTTTGCCGTACTTCTCTCATATTCCTTTTCTTCCTCTTCTTCACTTTCTGTGTGTGCACACAGCCTAATTAGGATCGATTGGCACACACTTTAAACTCATGAGGACAATGGGTTTCATCATTATAAGAACGCAGGTGTGAACAATTCTGCAGTTTAAGAACACGTTTTTAGGATCTTTTTTTAAGAACAAATTTAAGAAAAAACTTCAGAAGGTATTGGTGAACCCTCCCAGCACAAGAAGTGAGTTAAGTGTTCTGTGCAATGATTGGTGGAACACTCGAACCAATGCAGCACCAGCAACTGCCATTTTGAAAAACCTGTTAGACGTGTAAACAACAGATCTCACATAATACAAACAGCTCATAAGAAGTGGATAAAACACGGATTAATGGACCGACAGTGAAGTCCAGGATCTACTGAGCATATATGTGACAGTGGAAATACAACGTGGTTTTGACTTGTCAAAGCGAATCGCCAGCTGGCTTACAGTGTGTCACTTCAGTGCTCCTACTGGCAGTGCGAATGCAACCAGAAATAAAATCCCTTTAAGGTATGTAGTTTTCGGGGAGGTCCCCAGTGGGCAGTATCTCTCGGGAAAGCACCTACTGTTATCAGAGAAACTTACTGAGGTTGAGAGGGGCGTCATTCTCCTGTGGTGCCCAGAGAGGTTTGGTTGTGACGGTGGCCGGGGCAGAGAGGTTAGAGGTCAAGCCTTTCATTCCCCCAGCCTTGTGCTCCGGCGAGCGCAAGGGGGAAGACACGGGCAGCAGAGAGGAAATGGGGGCTTTCCTCACTACTGCGGAAGGGGAGCCAGAATGAGGTGGAGCTGGAGAGGCACCAGGAGAAGGTGTCGGCGTGGAGGAGGAAGAGGGTGGCACCGCTTTCGCTGCTTTGGCCAGGAGGGAGAGAGGGATGGGCTTCTCGTCTAAGTCCATGTCTTCTAACTCCTCATCTTTCTGAGGAACAGACGGTGAGGAGTTCTTGGCTGGGAGCGGCTCCAGAAGAGATGAGCCGGTTTGGCCGTCGATGTTGCGCTCCTTGGCAATCTGGTAGAGGAGATCGATGGGCGCCCCGCTGCTCTCCGAGACGCTGATGCCCAGCTGGCGCAAGTGAGAGCGGGCGTGGCTGGAGAGTCCTCGCCTGGTCTCAAACTGAGCGCTACACACCTCACACTTCAGGTTGTGGACTGCGAAAGAGGAAAGAACAGCTGTGAGACGTTATAAATAAGCACTTTGCTACATTTCATTAAGATTTCAAAGCAACTGTTACAACTGATATCCCGTTCATGTATTCTCTTCAGTATTTTTCAGCATGGACCTATTTTCCCAGGTATTCGTCTCTAGGTGACCCGTGGGAACAACAATATTTGAAATTGGTCCAGTATTGAGAGGCAAACAGGCTGTAATATAACCACTCGGGGCAGGTGCACCCCGTCACTTTATGTCTACTTAAAGTGCTTGTTTTTGCCACTGACAGGCTCAAATTGTTATTACGAGGTCTTACCGCATCACGGAAAAGACCCTGCAGGGAAATTAAGTGTTTTATGGTAACTTTCGCTTGCTCCGTTCTGTTTTGTGTCCACGTCTCATTAACGAGAAGTCTCGCTCTGAAATCTCACGGGAGGTGACTTGTTGCAGGAAGAAAACGGTGTTTGAGAGTTGGAGAGAGGAGTGGCAGCGATAGTTTGTTGTGTTGGTGTACAGAAAGTGTGTCTTAGGGCTTTTTAAACTGTAATCCATTGAAAATTGTCACAGAGAAACCTTGCAAACTGAGTTCCACACATTTTATTGTTGTATTTGCTGCGAAAATTCATGATCCCATTTGCTTCCTTGCTCCTCTCCTTCTCACTGGAGGTACTTCGCCACTCTCCGCTCACGTCTCACATTTGACCAGCAGCTACCTGAGTTATGAAATGATACTGTGCAGCTATTAAACTGCACTCTTCTGTAGGCACCATCATAGCTGCCTTTCTTTATAGGCTGCCGTTACGTTCTCTTTACTGTGAAAGATTTTGAGAAGGACACTGCATCCATATATTTCCACTCCTTTTTCTTGTTGGCCTGCTGTCCACTTCTAATTTGTTCCTCTCTCTTGTTGCAGATATATGCGTCCTGTAGGTTAAGCCACACTTTCTTCACAGCTTTTCATTTAAACAACTCGTTTGATGGATGTGGAAACACTCAAAAAATTTAGCCGGTTACGAAAACTTTAGCGACAGACGAAGGTTTCTAAGTAGGTGTGTAAACGTGATTGACACATTGTGAGGTTGCATTTTTTTTGGATGAAAAATACAGACTTGGTGTGCAAAGACCTTTACTCTTCTCTGAAAGATTTTCAATGTCATGGCTGAATATTTAGCTGATTCCTGCAATGTGAAAATTCCTGCAAGATTTCAGAGCCAGTCATCTCCTTCAGCCAGGCGTGGACACAAAACAGAACGGTAAAGCAAACAGGTGCAGGAAAACATTTAATTTCTCTGTAGGGTCCTTTCTGTCATATTATCAGACACTTATATTAAAAATCTGAGTCTGTCGGAGGCAATAACAAGAACATTTAAAGCTTCAGTGTGTAGGATTTAGGGGGACGTAATAGCAGGAAGGGAATATACGTTCATAACAATGTATACTTTAGAGTATAATCACCTGAAAATAAGAATCACTGTGTTTTTGTTACTTTAGAATTAGCCGTTAATATCTACATATAGAGTGGACCCTCTTCCAAGGAGTCTGCCATGTTGTTTCTACAGTAGCCCAGAACAGACAAACTAAACACTGGCTCTAGATTGGACTAGTCGGCTTTTTTGAAGCAGTCACCATAGCTCTCCTACACGCTTGGCACATGGAAGAAGTTTCACTTGGTTGCAATCTGCAGCCTCGTCACTAGATGCCGTTAAATCCTACACACTAGACTTTAAATGGACGGGGTGCACCTGCCTGAGTGGTTACATAGGAGCCTTTTTCGCTCTCTATATACTGGACCAATTTAAAATGTTGTTTCCACGAGTCACTTGGAGGACTTGACCATAAAGTCCAGTTTTTGGATCAGTGTCAACACTGTGTACAGTACGGGATCCATACTCCAGTCAGTACAGTTCATGTGTACTACGGTTGCGTATCCATCAGGTGTGAACACCAACTGTACCAAAACACAGTACTGGACTGCTATTTAACCGCTTATGAAACAGTCTTATGATGCCTCTATCACAGCCCACCATGGACAGACCCAGATACAGCTTTGCTACCGCCTTCGACCTGCAGCCAGAGCTCTGGCGGTAGGCGAAGAGCTCCACGTCTGATAGTAGCGGCTCCTCCTCCAACCACAAGCAGAGCTCCACTTCACTTCACGCGGCAGCTGATGCTGGACGCCCCTGATTTGCATAAAGTAATTTAGTAGCTTGGTAACTTGGGCACGGTAGGAATCAATCGCACCTAATATGAAGACACCTTGGGACACAGACGTGGCGCGACATGTCTGCCACAGCATGCCCACAGCAGAGTGCGACCATTACATTCAACTGAAGCTGCTACACTGACCATGGAAGCCACCATTGTCAGCGCAGGCAATTTGCTGCTCAACGCCACGTCTACGCAACTGGTCTATTTTTCCTTCTACTCCACAGCCCGGCCTCCAACACGTAAAAAAACAACAACTAGTAAAATCAATGCATCCTGTAGTTTAAATGATCCAGTTGATTAATTTAGGACAAGTTAACATGGCGTCACATCCCCGTCACAGTTCCCCTTTAACCAAGTGCAGCATTAACTTGAAGTTTGCAAAGCAACAGCAGGAGGCCCAGGTTCTTTCAGAGTCCGCACATCTCCCAGAGGACGTGTCACCTCACTTACCCTCCCTGTCTACATCCTCACCCAGTCTGCACGAGCACCCGCTGAGTGTTAGAGGTGCTCTCATTAGCTCCTAAATACATTTGTCTACATCTGAGGATTTCCCCGGGGGGGCGGCGCTCTCTGATGTACTGTCGCCACTCCTCAACGTCGACCTGGGGGTCAGCTTTACAATTTCCCCACTGACAGCTATGATACGGCTCTGCTGTGGCAAATCCAATCCCCTGTCAACACTCTGGGGTCAGCATTCCCATTTTTCTCCCTCACCCTTGGAGTCTGCATCCCCATCCCCAGGAGAGAGGCTGTCTGAGTCCACGCTGCGCAGCCCTGTTTTCCCGGGGCTCGAGCTCACACCATCCAGAGCTGGACGCTGAAGCTCCTCCTCATCCTCATCCTCAGCTGCTTCCTCCTCATCACCTAAAACATCACACACAACATCCATATAAGTGCAGGAATGTCTTAGTTAGCTGCCATAATTAACGTCTATGCTTCCTTTTAAAGCATATAAATGCATCTTTGAGTGATAATAAATAAGACGCAGGCTGAAAGCAGAGAAATCTAATCATATCTTGTGAGCTCAGTGCCTGTAATTTATCAGTCCTTGTAATACAGGCGCGTTATTACGTCTTCTGTGAGGAGATGCAAGTGAAAATTATCCCAGTAATGAATCCCTGTCACAAAAAGTGATAATTGCACTAGTGTCTGAAACAAACATGGCAGTCTTGGTTCCCCGCAGTCAGGCTTTCCTGGGACAAAAGTGCCATTTTCTGCGACAAATCGGTAAATCAAAAGAGACGTGGAGACAGACAATGCTTTCTGTCTGGTGGGCGGCTCTGCGCTTGTCAGTTCATCTCTTGACTGTAAAAGAGCGATGTGACACCTCGGAGCGCAGCGTTATAACACCGTCTATTATAATGAAGACAACACCACACAATCACACGGGTTTTTATAAAACGGGACAAAGTAGCAAAGCGCTAACTTGACTTTGGATCCATTCAGGCGGAGTGACACGGAGCAAACCCGACACTTGAGAGTAAAAGTGAGACTTCGATTATACTTGGTTGATCCGGATAAGTTGTAATAAGATCACCGGCTATGATCGCCAGCAGTCCACAAAGTTACCTGAGCGATCCCACTCTTAGTTTGATGTAAAAACATGCACAAACGCGTGCACTTGAAAGCACAGCGTGTCCTCTATCACAAATCAAAGCAAAGTAAAATGGCGAGGATTGGGCAACTGTAGGTAATTTTAGAGATCCTGCAGCATTGGAAATACTGGACGTCATCCCAGACGTGCACAGCACAAAACCTCTCAGACATGTAAGAAAACTGAACCAACAAGATCACAACAGAGCTAAATCACCACTATTGATCCGCGCGTGCAAAACGGGAACACCCGAAACAATAACAATGACCCGCTTTGTGAGCTTTTGACATGCATGTCATGGGCTACCTGCATGGCTGCGCGCGCGACATTGATTTTCTTTACATAGTCTCACATGATGAGGAGTTTTTAATGGCTGTTGTCTGGCTACGATGTGACAGAAGATGCGGCGCGAGACGCGCAGTGCTACGCCGCCGTGTGATCCGAGGGCACGCGGTGCACAGGAATTACAGCGCGCGGTACTCACCGGTCCGCAACCGCAGTGCATCGGACTCCCCGGCAGCTGAAGCCAGACAGTTTTTCCGCTATTGTTTGGGTCTACGGGGAGGTGGAAGCAGCCATTTTGCCCCCATATGCACCGCTAAGCTAAGGCGTGACCAATCGAGTGGAGGCGGAGGTTGGGATAAATGCACCGAGTGCCACATCAACCGCGGGCATCAGGGACTCTGTCTCTATCTCTCTCACGCACACACACACTCACACACACACTCTGTGTTAAGGCTGATTTTCTCGACAGCCAACATCCTGATTCAACACTTCACACATTGCACAGCGGTGTCACCCAGGTCACAGTCCTGATTTTATCCAGAGAAAAAGCACCTAAAACAACAGCAACAGCGTCTGAACTCACATTTCCTGCATCTTAATGCATTTATAACACCCTTAATCATCCATCCAGGCATCACCACTGAGATCTAGATCATCTATGCATCCTGTGCCAAGTTCAAAGTGCCAGGTCACCAGGTAACAACTATTAAAAACACCACCAACCACCACACGACCAATAAGTAAGCTGCATTTCTACTTTTAAAGATGGATCAGTGATGAAAACTTACCCGCGCTCTCTTCTCCACCGTCCTCCTTCTTGCAGCGTTGAGGAGACGCTGAAGGCAGTGCATCAGAAACAGCAGCACTCAGCGTCCTCTCACTCATCTCCCCCTCAAGCTTTACCTCAACGACACCCTCCCCTTCTTCCTCTACCTCCTCCTCATCATCCTCCTCGTCCTCCTCCTGTGAGGACCCGGGGCTCCGAGGGGGAGCCGTGGGGATTACAAGATCGGGCCTGCTGGAGAACAGCTCCCTCAGGATGTGGATTGGCGAGATGGTAACATCCCAGTTGGTGATGCCAAAGTCACGGAGGTGGGCCCGGGCATGGCTGGACAGGCCGGCCCGGGTGTCGAAGCCGGCGCTACAGAACTCGCAGTGCATCACGCTGAATGTGTCCGGGTCGAAGTTGGCGACTGTGGAGAGGACAGTGGAAGTTTAGACATGTGCAGTGGGATATTTTACTGTCCTCTGATCCTAACCTTTTTGAGAATTTGAGACCAGTTCAACTGAAGACTGATGCTGGTGGCGTGGCCCAGTCTGTTAGTGCAAAACACTTTGTTTCAGACTGAATTACCTCAACGACCTGCCATGCAAATTGTTTTGCAGACATTCATGTTCCCCAGAGGATGAATCCTGATGACTTTGGTGGTCCCCTGACTTCTACTCTAGCTTCACCATCCATCAATCCGTCCATCCATTTTCATCCCCTTATCCAGGGCTGGGTTGCGGGTCAGAAGGCCAAGCAAAGCACCCCAGATGTCCCTCTCCCCAGCAGCACTTTCCAGCTCCTCCTGAGCGCCCCAAGGCGTTCCCAGGCCAGATGAAATATGTAATCCCTACGGCGTGTTCTGGGTCTCCCCCGGGGCCTTCAACCAGTGGCTCTAGCTCCACCATCAGGGTAAAATGTGTGGTTTTGAGCGAAATGTCTCGACAAATATTGGATGGATCGCCATTAAATTTGGTACAGACAATCAATCAATCAGACACCTGCAGGATGTTCAGAACACTGCTGCCCAGACCTCAATAACACCAGGAACTGAAACACATCGCCCCAGTTCTTTGATCCTTGAACTGGCTTCCTATGAATCAAAGAATTTATTTCAAAGTATTATTAGCCTACAAAGCACTGAATGGTTTGGGGCCAAAATACATATCTGATATGGTGCTCTGTTACGAGCCATTCAGAACTCTTAGATCATCTGGGACAGGTCTGCTCCCCGTCCCCAGGGTCAGGACTAAATGTGCTTTTTAACAGCTTTCTGTTAGTATGCGCCGAAGATCTGGAATACACTTCCTGAACACTTGAGGACTGCCCCAACCCTTTCATCTTTTAAATCGAGGCTTAAAACTTTCCTGTTTGCCACAGTTTTATACTTCTGCGTCTCTTGAATACTTTCACGTTACCATTTTTTTTTGTTTTGTGTTGTCTTGTTTTTATGAATTATCTTATTTTTTGTTTTATTTATTTAGTATGTTTCTGCTTATGTAAAGCACTTTGAATTTCCTTTGTGACTGAAATCAAATTAAATGACTGCAAACAGACATTTATGTTCCCCTGAGGATGAACTGTAATCACTTTGATGACCAACACAGACTGTATAAAATAATGGACGTAACCACTGGTTTGTGGACGACCATTTAGAAGCCTTGAGTCTGGCATTTTGGCTGTTGACATCTTGGGTTTTTGGAGACAGAAGTGACCATATTTGGACGAGAGGGTGGAGCTGTGGAGGCGCGAGACGTGACTATGAACCTGAGGACGACACCATGGTAGCGACTTATCAATCACAAGGTAGCCACGAGGGGTGGGGGAAATAATCGATTTTTAGATGCATCGAGATTCTGTCTTGAACGATGCAAGCATCGATTTAGAAAACTCATAATCGATTTTGATTTTATTTTTATTTTTCAAATTACCGTAACTCCTCGACCATTCATGCTATCGACGTAATTCCAACGGATTCTGAAAGCTGAGAAGCAGAGCTTTTCAACGATATATGGTATATTACGGTAGTGACGTCATTACCTGTGGAGGAAGGGAAAGAAGTGAGCACAGCAGGAGGAGAGTGACAGCTGACGAGGAGAGTGCAAGTTGGAGTGATTTAGCTGTGTTTTAGCTGAGTTTTGGTGAGTTTTAGTGGAGTTTGGGTGGCGTTTTCTTTGTAAATAATATTTAGTGTTGTAAATAATAGTTATAGTCAGTTATAGTTTTGTAAATACTGGAGGAGAAATGTCGAGGAGGTCAACGAGGGACTATAGTTTTGTAAATACTGGAGGAGAAATGTCGAGGAGGTCAACGAGGGACAGGAGAGTCCCCTTGAGATTTGTGGATGAGGAGGATGGACCGGAGGAGACTGGTAGAGTGTAGTCATCTCAAACACAGTAAGTAATACAGTTTGTATGCACTGGATATGTGTTCCCAGCTTTATTACAACAATGTTTTTCAATATCTAGGGAAAATTTTCTTATTGGCTCGTTTTAGAATTGAGAATCATTTTATAATCGAAATTGTTGCCCTCGGAATCGGAATTGAATCGAACTGTGAGGTGCCTAGAGATTCCCACCCCTAGTAGCCACGCCCTAAAGCATACCCTGATTTATCATCTATTTTACTCTAAATGTGACCATAATTTACAAAACGAACATCATGCTGTATTGGTGAAGACTTGGAACTAGTGATTGAGACCATAGACTAATTAGGAAAATGTTTGCTGAGGTAATACATCAAGTGAGAAGTAGGGTCAATTTCTCATAGACTTCTATACAATTGGATTTTGTGTTGCATGTTAAGCTAAGATGGTGAACATTATTGGCCCTACTCTACATCCAGCGCAACTCTCATTGCTAGTTTCAAACCAGCACAGTTGTCATTTTCACAGACAATTGCGTCCATCTGTGCACCCATGAGCCTTAAAATGAGGTGTGGTCAGGAACATTGTTGGTGTGTTGCTATTTTGAGGCAGCAGAAAGCGACTGTACTACTGACCAACAATAACCTGGTCTAAAGTCAAAATGGCACAGCATTATCCTGCTACTTACAGGACGCATTAAGCAGACAGTGTGATGTCACCATGTGCATATAGTCTGCTTGTTACAC
Organism: Epinephelus moara; assembly: GCF_006386435.1. Taxonomy (NCBI): domain Eukaryota; kingdom Metazoa; phylum Chordata; class Actinopteri; order Perciformes; family Serranidae; genus Epinephelus; species Epinephelus moara. Next base: position 31,658,632 of record NC_065523.1, on the reverse strand, counting down.
ACACACACAGGGACATGCGCATTGGTTATGGGTGAGTGAAATAATACATCATTAATGAGGAAAATACTAATTATGCTCTCAAAAAATGTGAACATAGAGAGCAGAGCAGAGCTGTAGAGCTGCTGTCCGACTCCCCAATAAAGAGATGCTGTGCACATTTACGCACGAGGAGCAGCGTAACGTCACTGATTATTTCAGAAGCTAAAAGTTTCCTTTTAGTTTAACACTACAAATTTAATTTTGCTGTATAAATGTCACACATTATTTGGTGCAGTGAAATTACTCTTACTGCATTACTCTCAGCAGAAGTACACTTTCTTCTCCAGTTTGCTGAATCCGCCATGTAAACAGCAGTGCGCCAGGTGCAGGTTCTGGCTTTTAAAGGGAATGGGAGATGACACTCTGAATAGTTCAATTCATGTTACGTAAAAACACACCTGTGATTAATTAAGGGACTAAATACAACCCCTTTGCTCCTTATTTTATGCCAACATTACGCACTGTTTTACTTGCAGGAGTGGAGCTGGACACGCCCTAAAGGCACTTGTGCCATGCACTTTAGACCATGTGCTACGGATTGTTTAAATAGGACCCTGTACCTTTTTATTCAGTTTCCTAATTCTGCTTTTCATCTTGCGAGCCCTCAAATTTATGACCCATACTTCCCCAGACTGTGAACATCTGCTTTATGATTTAGAAAACACTTCTAAAAGCGGCACAGTGGTGCAGCGGTTAGCATTGTCGCCTCACAGCAATAGAGTTCCTGGTTCGAACCCCAGGGTGAGGGAGCCCTTCTGTGCATAGTTTGCATGTTCTCCCCGTGTCAGCGTGGGTTTTCTCCGGGTACTCCAGCTTCCTCCCACAGTCCAAAGACATGCAGGGATAGGCTCCAGCCCCCCCCACCCCACAACCCCTGAGAGGATAAGCAGTTATGGAAAATGAATGGTTGTGAACCACAGCTTTATGTTACAGTGACCAAATGCTGGTTACCAGAAATTTAATTTAAAAAGATGAGAGCTCCAGAAAGCAGAGAAAATCTAAATTCATACATTAGCTCTACTGTGGCTAAGAAAACAGGCATTCAAGTGAATTATGATATAGCACTGCGGCTCATGCCAGGGTCATTATGTCAAGCAGAAACAAAGACAACCAGAAAAGCCACTGTCTGTCTGGGCTTTCTGCTCAGACAACATCTGCACAGCCTAAAGAAAAACATGCAACAAGCCGCTGACCTTTTTTCTTCTTCTTCTGATAGGAGAACTTCTTCTCAATAGCATTGACTTCCTCGGGGGATATGAAGTGACGCACATTGTAGCTGACGCCCACTCGGTTCAGGTGGCCTCTCACGTGATTGGCAAGCCCAATGCCATTATGAAATCGATCGGGGCAGTAGGGGCATTTCCTCTCCACACTCTTGAGCGCCTCCGAGTCCTCATCAATCTCGTCTGGGTCTTCATCCAAGATGCCCTCTGACAGGAAACGCCGCACGCGCTCCTCGTCAATGTCGTCGTCATCATCATCACTGTCAATTTCTGCCGGGGCAGCAGTAACCCGGTTGCTCCTCCTCAAAAAGAAAACCTTTCCATCTTTCTCCACTTCCAGCTTGTCTTCGTCCTTCACACTCTTCTCAGGAGGGAGCGATAATGTAGCACTCTGCTGTGCTGAGCAGTCGTCTATAAAGAAAAAAAATCAATTCTGAATAATCAGACAAATCCTGTTTAAACTGAACAGTGCGCCTAACTTATAATACTACATGTGAGTCTTTTGTTTTAAATGAAGACTCCAGCAGGGCTCCTTTCAGAGGTTAAAGTCTGTTTGACCTGAGTCACTTCTTAAAATGTGTCAAAATATTTAGAGACTGAGCTCAACAATGTCTGAACACTTTAAAGGATAATTCTGGTTTATTACATTTTATTCATCATATTCTCATTTTGTTTTTTACTTGAATTGTGAATTTATTTGTTTATACATATTTAATGAGCAATACTGGAGGGGGAAGATTTTCATTGACCATGACTGCTTCTGTCATTGCTATGCATTGGTTTAACTTTTGTGGTGTTGCCCTCTAGCCACATCATTCTTATTAATAATAACTGCATTATACTCATCAAGTTATTCACTGACATCTTGGAAACCAACAACGTCACTACAAAGAAGTACAACAATGTGGTTTAAAAACATTTTACTTCATGCTGAATATTGCTATGACATAAATTGCCATATATTACATTTTTTCAACTGCAAATTATGGCCCCCAGTCCAAAATATCTTGTGGAATACTTCCTGAAGTCGGAATTCGACTGGGAATGTCAGAGGGACTTCACCAACTCCTACTTCAAGATCCAAAATGTCTGCTCCGTGCATCAACAAAAGTAAAAACTTTAATAATATACTGTTTATTAGCACTTCTGTCTTATTTGTGTCACTAACAGTCATACACACAGTGCTACGGTATTTGTACATGCAAAATAACCCACTGCATAATGTGTTTTTATCAGTTGGCATTGCTAACAATGGCTAGCCTGGCTTGAACTGCTAGCTAACAACACCTTGGTTTTCTAAATTGTTGTACTCGAACGCGGTCTACTCAGATCTGATATCATTCCCAGCTCCGACCTTCAACTGCCGAGGTAAATGGAACGCAGCAAGGACTCTTTCAGGGGTCGGATATTCAGTTTTTCCAGTAAATTTTTAAGCTAAGCCTGTTTTACACTAGCAAAAATTAGCATTAGCATTATCACAGTTCACCAAAGCTGTAAATGCACTGAGCTACCAGCTAGCATTAGGGTTATCAAAGACGGTGGATAAACCAAGACAGTCCACTGCGAGTCAGTTTCCTGTATCAGTGTCACGTGGGGTTTGCGACCACCACGCCCCTTTAGGAGACTAACAGCAGATCCTGAGTCCATTGACTTCAGTGGGAGAAATGAACGTGATTACAGATTATGGCCGATTCTTTCGCCCCATAGTCACGGAAGCAAATATTGGACCCATTTATCACAAGCCACATATCTTCAGAACATTCCGACACCAAAATGGCAAATTTCAGACGGACAAATCAGGAGAAAATTTACTTTGTTCAAGACCTGTCTCTGTCTCAACAACACACTCTCGCGAGATCTGGCAACAGATATCTCCTCTCTGGTGCTGAAATCAGTGCAGTTTCACCAAAGATACTGGATTAAAAAAATATTTTTTCCAGCGGATATCTTAGTTACAACATGATTGAGCTAGCAAAGCAGTTTTGTGTTGCTATGTGTGGTATTTATTCAGTTTTGGGAAATCACGATGTCTAGAAAGCATCAGTGGCTGCAGCTGACAGGGACAGCTAACAGCAGCAGCAAAGCTAACATCAGGACGTCATCTGTTAAAAGCCTCCCGTTGTCGGATACGACATGAAACTACTCCAGTTAGCTCAATCATGTTGTAACTAAGACATCCGCTGGAAAAAAAAAAAAATTTTCACGGACCGTTTATTTATTTAGCTCACAGCCAGTAAGGGTTCACACATGTTGACAGAAGTGAGGTTGGGGATACTCGTCTTTGATTGGGGTACGGGGGACAACGCCTACTTAGGAGACCGGAAATGTATACCATTTCATACAATGGAAGTATATTGTAGGTGGGCCATCTTGTAGTAATCCAGTATCTTATCTCCACCGTCTCAACCAAATATGGTCACTTCTGTGTCTGAAATCCAAGATGGCAACTGCCAAAATGCTAAACTAAAGGCTTTAAAATTGGAGTCCACAAACCAATGAACAACTTTACGGTGGCAACAAACAATTAACTTACCAATGCTAAAATACTCCATGAAGCTGGGGGCAATCGTTTTGGACACCTAAAAAAGTCTTGTTCATCATTTAGTTGTATTAAAAGACTCTAAATCTGTTTTTCACTAGCGAAAATTAGCAATAGCATTATCACAGCTGTAAATGCACCACGCTAACCAAGCAAGTAGCTAGCATACAGATTATCTCCACCCTCTCATCCAAATATGGTTACTTCTGCCTCCAAAATCCAAGATGGCGACTGCCAAAATGCAGAACTTAAGGCTTCAAAATGGGAGTCCACAAACCAGTGGGTGACCTCATGGTGGCAATGTCCAACATTTTACATAGTTTATGGCCATTAAGTGAAAAAAAAATATCTTAATGACTGTTTTGGTCGCATGAAAAAGTCTACTAAAATACCTTCTAAAGAATTGGATGTTCCGTTTTTTTAAAGTAGGCTACATGTTGTCTTAATGGTTTTAACATTTAGTAAAAATGAGCATAAACATTATGCAAGTTAGTGTTAGCTGTAAATGTGCTAACCAAGCTAGCAGCTCTCTTTAGGGTTATCTCCACTCTCTGGTGATGAACAAATGCCGACCTTGAGGCTTCAAAACGTGCGTCTACAAACCAGTGGGTCACAATGGCTACGTCCATTATTCTATACAGTCTATATCTGTTAAGTGAAAACAATTAGCTTAACGAGGTGAGGAGAACAGCACAGTCAGGTGATAACTCTCTTTGTCACGATATGCAACACCTTCCACATTTCACATATTTGATCCACTGTGTATAATAAAAATATGGATTAGGGAAGCTTTTATTATTTCTGTATAATCAGTTTTTTTAGTAAAATTAGAAGAAAAAGGAAGACGTACAGGCAATCACTCATATGTGACTTGGTTGACATAATAACTTTAGTCTAACCTCAGCATTAGAGTCTTCAGTCATAAGTTCAGTCTCACCTGCATTAGCTCGTGCTCTGGTGTGCGGTTTAACTCCAGCAGGTGAGTTGGCCTCCCGTTGGGAGCGCTCAGTGTCAAGCTTTGTGCTCCCATCTTCGTCCTGCTCTTCCTCTTCACTCCCGGGCAGCTTGTCATCATCCAGAAACTTGGCCAGATCCGTCCAAGTCTTCCCTCTTCTGCTAAATCTCCTGTTCCCAGTGCACTTGAACACCACCTGGCTTGTGGGCCGAGCTGCGGCTCTGTCTGGCTTTGTGCTGTCCTCAGAGGCAGTGACTCCCTGCTGGCTTTTGCCTTGAGTTGCATCGGGCGAGGATCGAGATCCAGGCCCAGAGAGATGGTCAGAATCTATGGTGGGGGGTTTTGAAATTCGAGCACCCGCATTAGACCTTGAATGCTGGCCAGTGTCATCAGCCTGCGCCCCGCTGACGGAGGCCTGTCCTGGGTGAACAAGTTTCTGGTGTTCCCTCATTACAGTCTGACTTGAGGTCAGGAAGGCACAATGACCGCAGGCCAGGGAGGTGGACGCCACGCATGATGGTGAACCTGGGGATGGGGAGTCAGCCTGGAGAGCGGGTTTTTTTCTGTTGTGGGTCTTGGTGTGATTAGCCAGTGCCTGGGAGGTTCTTGTGCTGAAGTTACACTTTGTGCAGACGAAGCGGCGGCGGCAGGTGGAAACAGCTCGGGCATGAGCTGCAGTTCGGACTGAATTTGGAGGAGTGGCGTCTGAGTCGAGAACTGCTGGGTCTGTGTCTGGTGTTGAAACTGGGGCTGGGGAAAGAGGTGGAGATGTGACTATTTCTGGGTCTGACATTTTGCCTGGAATCGAGGCTGGGCTTGTGTCTTGCATAATCGCTGGGTCTGAGCTTATATGCTTCACCGTCTTACTGTTGAGCTTCTCAGTCTCTTTTGCCTTCCCATTTTCATTCAGTTTCTCAATCTCCTCTAAGATCTTTAGACGGGACTCCTGGTGCTTTCTGTGGTGGTCTGCCAGCGCGAGCCGATTTGAAAGGTTCCACCCACACTCGATACACCTAAAGCGGCCGCCCTTTCCTAAACGCCTGCCCCCCGCTGCACCGCTCTGACAGTGCTCAACTATGTGCTCCTGCAGGTGGACCTGCTTTTTGAAGTAAATGCTACATTCCACACAGGTGAAGATTTGTTTGCCTGGCTCTCCCCCACTTTGTTCCTCTTCTTTGTCCCTTTTCCCTCCTCTGTCTCTGAACTTTATCGGCTCCTCCACTGTTGCCTCTCCAAAACTGACTTCCTCGAAATCATAAACCCCTCCACCTCCACTCTGTGCTGTCTCACTGGTTTTTGATTTTTGAGGACTCACTCTTGCCCTCTTTCCTGTCTCAGGCAATGTTCGCTTCAAGGTGCCAAGTCCGGAGAAGGGCCTGAGCAGCACCCTCTTCTTTCTGCACCGCTGAATAAATGTGCAATGAGCCCAGGGGGCAGGAGGGGGACTCTCCGGGTCTGAGTCTCCAGGGAAGGTGTACACATCTCTCTCAGGCTCCTTGGTTTCTTTTCCCTTGGGCCTCTTCTCTCCCTCGCTGTTGTCCGCCTCCTCCTCCTCCTCCATTTGGCAACCTTCCTTTGGTTTTACTTTGGACAGAAACAGCTCGGCTTCCTCGGATACATTCCACACTTTGCTGTCTGCCACTGCGAAGAGAAAACAGAGGAATTATGAATGGAAAGAGCCCTAAGATAAAAAGAAAGTTATCAAGTGTGCAGGCAGATTTTGTTTCTTCCTTATGCTGCTTACACTCTGTTTGGCCAAGCTGAGATGTATTTGGCTCTTCTGTCTTTGTGCTCTCAGTGTTGTTGTTGTCGCTGAGCCCCTCCGCAGGGGGAGACGAGTCAGTCTTATTATGCAAGTGCTGCAGTTTTTCAGGTTCTTGGTCATCTTCACTATCAAGTCTGGACAGCAGTGGAGAGGAAAAGCATTGAGAGGCAATTCTAAAAGAAGCATCTCTGCCTGAAACAAATCAAAATTACAGACCAAGAACAAGCTCTTCTTATTCTCACACTTTGAGAGTTCATGTCCATTTTTACTGGAAATTGTGTGGGTTTTTAAAAACACATACATGGTGGGAATTTTTCATGAAGATGCCAGTATTTGACTCAGAATATTTAACCTCTTCCACTCCACCCCTCCCTACCATAGCCACCAATTTTGGTCTTTTCTAGGGGGGGGGGCAGTGGATCTTTAGGGACAGATAGCAGGTCAACACTATATGCCACACAGAAGTGGTATACATCATTCAAAAGCTAGGTCCCTGAAGATTAATTTGAGATGCAGCTCAGCACTGTGTGTCAGTTTTTCTAGTCATAAATCTGCAATAAATATTGTGTTCTGTCAGACGCCTGTTCAAACTTCGAGAGTTTAAGGTGCGTAGGGGCTTTTTCGGTTGTTTTTTACCACTCAAGAATCAATACAAATGGTCAAAAATTCCTCCAAAATACCACCGTAAGACACCCCAACCCTGAAGAGCATCATAAAAGAACACAAGCTGTCATTTGGTACAAAAACTTTTGACATTTGGAGATTTCTGTAAGCCTTCCCTTTTTTGACGATTGGATGGCGAGCTCTTCTGTTCTAGAGGCCGCCAAGAAACACCCTAAATGTCAATATACCTATGAAAGCCAAACATCTTCTGAATGCTGCAGGTCTCTAGTTTGTGGTTGCAAAGTTTCATGAGGCTGTGATTATCCTACAGGTCACTGTAGACCATTTTACACAGTGGTATCAGTTTTAAAAAACAGTCAAACTACAATGAAATGACTACTCTGGGGACGAACATCATCACACATGAATAAAACCTCAGTCTCAGCTTTCCAGTCAAATTTATGCAATTCCAAGAGTGTTAGGGACCCCAGTATGCAGAAATATTCAAATACAATAGGCTAAAATAACACTGAAAAAACACTGCATGGTTTCTGCTCAAAACCGAATGGGACTAGCATAAAGTGTGCGTGTCTGTAAAGGGGAGACTTGTGGGTACTAACTGAACCCGTTATCAGTTAGAAATCTTGAGATGAGAGGTCAAGGGAACCCTTTGAAAATGGCCATGCTATTTAGCCTGAGTTTGGAGCACTATGTAACCCTTCCCAACAAGATAGCGTGACATTGTTAGCACCAATAGATTCCATAGTCTTCTAGTTGTTAGTAGTTGAGTATCATGAAATGCGCTCTATAAATAAAATGTATTGTCGTTAGTGGTTTTTACATGAGTAAGATTTTCACTCTAGGTTTAGAGGCCCTGATGAACCAAGTCGATGGTCGGCCATTGGTCAACGTTGGGTCATCTGGTTGAGAGCATCCATTGCCCTAGTTTTTGCTGTGTGTCCCTCAACATTGGCACACGTCGGCCCTGTTTGCCTGTTTTTGGTACTATTGACTCCCTTTCCACTTTTAAATCCCGTCTGAAAATTCTGATTTAATGGTGACACACATATTGAGTCTTGCACTGATTATGATTTTATACCTAATATTTATAATCATAATCATTTTATCAACTTTAATTGTATATTATTGAATTGTCCGATTTTATGATCTATGGACACACTGCTGCTTGTTTTTTTAACTGTGTCTTGTAAGGTGTCCTTGAGTGCTCTGAGAGGCGCCTATAAATAAAATGCATTATGATTATTATTATTCAGCATGTCGAATTGGCTTCAGAGACAGCAGAACCCATCGGTGAGAGAAAACACTCTGCTATAGGCAGTTCAGCTCAGTGCATTAAAACGAGAAATGGAAGTGAGGAAAGTAAACAAATGACCAAAGTCAGTAAGGGTCTGAGATCGAAACAAACTTTTTATATTAGGTGAGATCTTTTTTAACCATTGATCTCTAACTAAAACAGCTGGTAGTTGTTTGTGTTGCTGCTCACTAGCGCACGGTAAACATCATTTGTTCTTTCAACATCGGGTTGTGTTGTTAATATGCTAACAGGCTAACTAGCATCTTGAATCCTTGCGGTCAGTGATTCGGTTTCCGCTTTTGAATGATTAATGCGCACTACCGCCGCCTGCGGCAGAGGAAAATATATTTCCTCTCACGCAGACGCAGAACGTTGGCCAGTTGCCGCAGTCTTTGGTGTGCTCAAGGGCACTTCCTGGCCAAGATACAGGCAATGTGAGGGGATGTGACAGTCGGCTTTCATTGCCACTTGTTCTTTGACGTCGGTTTGGTGCGTCTGGGCCTTAAAACTCTGCCTGCTACAGCCTCTGAAAGACAGTAATGTTGACCGAGGACACTGGCATCCATTGGAGAGTGGAAGAAGTTAAATCTGATGACTTTTACAACAATAGAATAAAAAATACATATATAGGATTAAATATTTCTCCCCCATAATTTCATTCCTCGCAACATTTAGACCTTCAAGTTGGGAATAAAACAGTAACACTACATTTTCTGGGTCTGAAGGTTTCCTGGAAATAATTGAATAATTTGGACTTCAGCATTACTGATAGAATTTAGTTAGTAAAGTAATAGTTTGACATTTTGGGTAAACGTTAATTGACTTCTCTGCTGATAGTAATACTAGCAGTAGTAGCATGAAACAGTTTTTCAAAAGGAGTGCACATAATTAAGACTAAATAACAACAAGGCATTAAATTATAAAGACAAACAAAAGGAAAACATAAAAATATAGACAGAAAAAGTGTAGCCTGCCCTTTTTACTTCGGATATTCTCATAAATAACTCATTCGCCTCTGGGTTTAGGTTATACGAAACAAACAAACAAACAATAACAAAACAACAAAAAGAGAACCAACAAAAAAAAGAGAAACAATACCAGATAAGAAGAGTTATAACTTGCTGGCTGTAGCTAGTTAGCTTAGCTTAAGACGGGACACAAGAGGCACTAATGCTTCGTGATGTCTCTCTGTCCTGAACTAACCATCTGACATCACCACCAAACACTCGCTACCCTTCCTCCTGCACCTCCTCCTCCTCCTCCTCCTCCTCACCTGAGTCCAGAAGAAGGAGATCCTGGGCTGTGAGCAGCCAGACCATGAGGGTTAGAAAAGTGCTGTAGCTCCTCCTCTGACACGCAACAGCAACACAAAACACACAACCACAGGAACATCACTTCACAGCTCAACAGTTACAGTCCACAGTCAAAGATACAGTGCATACTGAGAGACTTCTGACTACATGCAGACTGAGTAACACTGAAAACAATCAGGGGACAACAATGATAGGTACACTGATGGCATCGTGTGTTAGCTAGAGTCACTACTGCTTCACTAATCACTACTGTGTGCAACAGGTGTCCAGGAGATATTAAGCCATGTGTTACCATCTAGTGTTTCTTTCTCAGAGTCAGAGTCCCAGCTTAGGGAGGAAGGAAAGGCTGAGGACCTGAATCTCCTCTGTGCGCTCCTCCCTGGCTCTGCACTGGGCTGAGGGCCTTCAGTCTGCTTGGGGCCCTCATCTCCAGCGTGGCCCCACGAGCATTTGGCAGGCATCAGGCCGTCTCTCACATTTGGAGAACGTGAGGACTAGAGGAAAATAAAACATACAAATCTTATTATTCAGAAGTAACCGGACTGGATCAAATCTTGAAAATAGGTTGTTCAAACGAAAAAACAAGATTTTGGTTTTGATCTGGATCAAACCGTCAGTATGTGTCATTTGAAACTATTTAGTAAGACAGGGATAACTTTGATCCCAAAAAAATTAGAATTATCCTGATCAAAGCAGAGTGGTGGATTTCAGGAACATAATGCAATAAAACTCAAAATAATATTCATATTTTTACTTATATTTTGCACTTGATTTACTTAATCATTACAGTGATAAAGCAGACATTGGACTGCCATTACAGGAGTAGTTGATCTTTTGAAGTGGAAGTTAGTGCGGGTTCACCAAAGTCACACAATAACACAAACGAACTAACTGATAAAGGCAGCGGTAGACCAGTGAGCCAAAAATACTGTTTTTGTGAAAGGAGTCTGGTGGCTTTGACAAGAGCTTAGATGGGGCACTAAAACTGTCATTGGCTTCCCTCTTGGGCCAGGCTGACTGACGGAGAGAGAGTGAAAATATTCTAATTACAGCGTACACTTAAACTGACAGCAATTTTTTAGGTGGCTAAAATACACGTTGCTGCTGCCCCCGTCCACAGCAGTACATTGATTAGCTTCCATTTCGGTACTCCAGACTGCTTCTCCGAACTGGGGGTGTGCTGATAGACATCTACTTCAATACAGAGACAATGGATAATCACCTCATAAAACCCCACAAACCGGAACTATCCCTTTCAGCATTTCAATACACTAAAGTTAAAATATATATTTTTAAAAAAGGATTTTGTCCCCATAAAATAATCCCCTATATCAGCGGTCCAAAAGTAGGGTGCAGGTCCATTCTGAAAAAACACACTTTATTTTTAAGTACAGTGAGTTTCCGGCACAGAGTTTTTATTTTGAAGTGCTATTTCCTGCTGTAGAGTGAGTGATTAACAGGTAGCTACTCAACAGAGACAGCAAACTAGCTTGACGACGTGGCCAAACACAGGTATGATGCTGAATGTACTGAACTGTGTGGAACCTGAACTAAGGACTAGGGAGAAGTCCAGGCAGGACCAGTTGGGAACCACTGCTCTAAATAGCTGTCAAAAATACTTAATTTGAAGTTAACTGTCATTCATCACTTTGCAATCATTACAATGACACAATCAAAAGTAGTCTTTAGTATTTGCATCCCCCATGTGGTTCATTGTCTCTTCAAATAAAAACACTTAAAGTGACCCCATGCTGGTTGTTCCACCTGTTCTTTACATACCTACATTGTGATATGTATGTAGTCCCATTTAGAGACTGGTTATCTGGATTTGGTGATCATTAAAAGTTTGTAGGCTGATCCAGTCTAACGTTGCTGTGAAAAACCAGCACAAATTACAATGGTTCAACTGATCCTGGATAGCAAAACATGGGATTTCCAAATCCAGATCATTTTGATCCAGATTAAACTTTTGGAACACCTGAGGCCCAGCTGATGGAAATGACAGCGATGAAGATGAAGCAGCTGTGCACGGCTAAAGCAGGAAGTACAGTGACATTTACACCATAAACTGATGCATTAAAAAAAATCATTGGTATGGTGTTTAGTAAAGAGCACAATATGACTTGTGAAGGACTGGAAACTCAAAGTTTAGGACTTGGAACTTGACTTGAGTGTTGTCAGTCTTGACTTGGGACTTGACATACAATGATTCGGTCCCACCTCTGGCAGTATGCAACCTTTAAAGTGATGGTTACAATCTGCCATAAAATGGAAAAAAGATCATCATTACTCTTTTGTTAAAGCAGCTGTGTGGAACTTTCTGTTTTCGTTGATTATAGCGCCCCCTTTGGTCGAAGCGGTATGACACCCACAGCCTGGTGTCGTAAAATTCCGACTGCAGCCTTCGGCTTCATTTGTAAAATCTCGACTGCAACCGGCAATTACCGCGTGCATTTGTTTTGGAGAGTGAGAGGAAAATCATAAATGTTCTGGTGTAGCTCTGAATTTCTTATAAACTGAGGACAACTGCTGCTGTATATTTGTGTTCATGGTCACAGTTACAGATAATTTTGTGGCGTTTGTTGTAACGTTACTAGACAAAAGCGGTTGACATCAGCTAACGTTACATTTAGCTTGCTTATAACTTCCATGTCGTCATATATTGAAGTGAAACAACGTCTAACAAGTTGCGGTATATTCTCTAAATAAAAACAAAAATTACATACCTGTCGATTAGGAAAAGGGCCAACTCGGGATCAGTTTCAAAACCTTTCAAATCTCTCAGCTCTCTCCACTTGGTGAATGCCTGACCGAGGTTTACATGTGTTTTGGCTCAAGCCCTATCACTGTCCCGTTTAGCCTTCTTCTGTTCTTTTTCTTTTAGATGGTGCTCCTTCTTTATCCGCCATGACATCGAAAGTACAACCAAGTACTTATAGATACATCTGGTAAAACTGTTATGTGTTCAGCAATGCCCGTTGCGTACCGCTTACTCGAAGAACACTCTCTGTAAACACGGCTCTTCTTCTTCTCTCAATTTATTGGCGGATCGCAAACAACTTCCAGGTGCATACCACCACCTACTGTACAAGAGTGTGCAATGTGTCCGAAATCATTCACTACTCCCTACTACATGTCATTTAGCCTGTTTCTTAAATCCTACTCGTAAACACGGCTCCTTCTTCTTCTGTGGTTTAATGGCTGCGGGCCGCTGCGGGCGTGCAGACTTACTTCCGCCTCCGGGTGCCGTATTCTGGTTTGCTGACTTCCGCTGTGTCCGACCCGACCGAGGCTACGCTAAATAGCCATATAGAGAAAGGCTTTTTTGTCGCTGTTGGGTTCAAATAAATATGCGGATCTTCAAGGGGGGGGTGATACGAACTAGGGACAGTTTTATAAATGGTATAAAGTTCCGCACAGCTGCTGTAATGCTGTTCAGTTGGCATTACATTTAGTAAAGAGCACAATATGACTTGTTAAGGACTGGAAACTCAAGTTTAGGACTTGGAACTTAAGTCTTGCAATACAGTGACTCAGTCCCACCTCTGGCAGTATGCAACCTTTACAAGTGACGGTTGCAATCTGCCATAAAATGGAGAAAAGATGAGGCAGCTATGCACGACTGAAGCAGGAAGTACCATGACTTGTCCACCATAAACTGATGCACAAATTGGTGCATTAAAAAAAAAATCTGGATTTTTATAATATCAATGTGTCATTACTCTGTTGTTAAGTTGGCATTACATTTAGTGAAGAATGCAGAAAATTGAGTGTGTGATGCTCAACATGTTTAATATGTGTCTCCCTAATTGTTGAAACAAACGTCCACCTTTGGTCTGATGTCTTTACCTGTAAGGTGCAGTTGAGGAAGGTGGGGGTGACAGGGTTTTGTGCTGAGTTGAAGGCTGGGGGCCCATAGCTGGTCCCTGGGGTTCGGGGTGGCCCTTCTGGCTCCATGGTCCCCCCAGAGAGCAGTATGGAGTCCCACTGGTGACCAGCCCTCCTACATTGTGCAGCCTCCTCTTCTCCTGCAAACACGAGCACACACTGAACAACATGAAAGTTTCCCACAGCTTCAAAGTTCCACGCTCACATCCACATGCACAATGTTTCCCCAACACCCAGCAGACTGTGAGGAGGGATCAGAAGCATTAGGAGACAATATGAAAGTGTGAGATCTGCAGAAATGGTTTGGCTCTCCTCAGTATTTCCAATGCCAGCTGCAGTTTTCGTCCCGTCTGACCTATTTTCACAATATGTCTGGTCTTAAAGAATGAAACAGGGCGCTCAGATGGTTACATAAATAAGTGGCCTTTCTATTCAGGCCCATGTCCTCCCCTGCTGCCCCTCTGAGAAGCAGGAAAATGCCCGGGTACATCAAGGTGTCCCGCGGGTTGGCCTCTGTGGCTCCAGAGGACGCAGCTGGTATCGATCCAGTGTCTGTCAGGTGACTAGAACAACAATGCATCCGTGCACAATGCGTGTTGGAGCCAGAAACGCCTTTGAGCTGCAGTTTTTTTTAGTGCAAATACTCACTGAATTCGGCCTGGTGTGCGGGTCGCAGTGAAAGCTGGCTGTTTAAGCGCCGTTCGTCATAGTTTGAGGACGGAGCTGAAGCTTTTACGCCCCGACACGATGCTCTCCGGAGGCTTTGACGGCTCCCAGGGACAAAGTTGCTCCGTTAAATCGCTGCTCGGGGTTTTGCATGGATCCCTTGAAGATGCCAGGCAGAGGACTCCATGTTATTTGGCTTGCAGGCACGCCACGGCTGCGTACGTAACGTCGACGGGGAGGGTGACGAGAAGAGTTTCGAGTCAAACACCGGAGACAAGTTGAATAAGTTCAACTTTTACCGGAGCTTCGCTTTTATTCGCCTTTCAGCCCGGTGACGGTGGAGTGTGTGTGTGTGTGTCAGGCTGTGTGCTCACACGCGTTTATTCATTATGTCACTTTATTCTGCGACAAACACCGGACTGAACACTGTTAGCATGTCACACTGATGACGGTGATGACGTCAGACATTATTTTATGGAGACAGGTGAAGTATTGATTATTAATTGTGTCAGTTAAATTTGAGCTGTTGTCAGTTTGACCCACATGTTCAACACTGTGGTTATAACATGGATATCAAACACATCACAGACACACCTCGCAGTGTGAGGTGAGCACAGCTGCCTCAGTTTGTCTTTAATTAGACTAATACAACGTCCTTAAATACTGGAAATCAATAAACGCCTTATTACTGCCTATTACATGATCGTGTGGCGCCCTCTGCTGGCCGGATATGGAACTGTGTGAAAGACACTTTACACTTAGACTTGGATTTAGATCCTAAAAGTAGAAATACCACAGTGCAGAAATACTCTAAGTAAAACTCCTTAATTGAAAAAACACTTAAATGAAATAGAAGTATTAGCATTTAATTATCGTCACAGAACCAAAAGTAAAAGTACTCATTATGCAGAATGAAAGGGTTATATTATAGGGTTATAATGATTGATTCAGAATACTTTGATGCATTTATGTGTTCATCACCAATGCTGCAGCCACTGGTGAAAGTATAAATCCTTAACTTATGTGAAAGTAGAAGTACTCCATCACACGACAAAAATCCTGAATGCCAAATGTTACATTACATTAGAGTTAAATTTCTCCAGTCACCTTGAGGCGTCCTGTTTTACATATCTACCAAGTTCAGTAAAAATCCATATGGCGGTTAGGCCTAGATAAGAAATTAGCTCTCTAGCGCCCCCATTTTGTTTGATGGGGTCAATAATGGAGGGGTCCCCTCAGATTATGTGTGGTCATATGCCTACAAAGTTGCGTGGTGATGGGTGAAACCCTTGAGATGTTATACACCTTTATGTGATGAGCCACGCCCTCCGCAATATTCATTGCCTTATAGAAGCTCAGTTTTAGTAAGTTTTCCAACTTTTGCCAAGAGGGAACTTTAGATATTGGTCCCTAGATTATGTTCACCCAGTTTCATGCAGATCGCTCAAACTTCCTAGGAAGAGATCCATTTGAAGTGTTTTTCAAAAAATTCAAAATGGCGGAAAATCTATATAAGCGGAAGTTATGGGTTCTTGAGGCAAATGTGTTCCTCATGAGGAGAGGCATCTCTGTGCAAAGTTTCATGTCTCTACGACATACGGGGCATGAGATATGCCCATTCAAAGTTTGACATTTCAATGGGTTGCTATAGCGCCCCCCTTTGGCCAATTGATGTAATATTGCTTCATTGGCATCCTCCCATGACCCTCTACCACTGTGCCAAATTTCACATGGATTGACCAAGTCAGTGAGGAGAAAAACGTGGAACAGACACAGACAGACAGTCAGTCAGTTTTCGTCATTATATAGTAAGAGACGTAAAAGACCTGGGGCCACATTCACAAAGCTTCCTAGTGAAGAGTCGCTCCTGGTTTTCTTAGAATTTTCCCTTAAAGTTAAGACTAGTTCCTTGTGAAGATGAGAGTTATTCACAGAGCATCCTAGCCCTTAAGGGAGCTCCTAAGGTGAAAAACTGTTAGGGGCAGGAAGGAGGACTTTAAAGAGACTTAAGAGTTTCTTAATCAGAGGAGAAAATGGTGGAAACAAGCACATCAGAGAAGTATTCTCCAAATGCTGGATGACAGTGAGTAAGTGAAATGCTACAGATTAGTTCGTGCAGGAATAATATGCGTGGTTGATCTCATTTGGGATACACACACATTTCCCAAAACACAACAGTGCAGCAGTGATGACTTGAGTCTGTCTCAACCTTCCATCAGCAGAGTGATCACATTAACAATGATGACACTTACACAGTCAGCAGTTCATTTCATTTCCACTGGGTGTCCACACCTCCTCACTGAGGTCAAAATTTCTGTCCCTTCCTTGCTCAGAGTTGTTCTATGAACTTTCCTTAATCACTCCTAAGCTAGGACTCCTTACTAAAAGTTTTAGGCTAAGTTAGGAGCTCTCTGAAAGTGTTCTCAGACTATTTGTGAAGTATGACACTAAAGACTTATTTTTTTCAAACCCGATTGACTCACTTAAGGGTGTTGCACAGAATTCCTTAGAAGGTTACCTTAGTTAAGTAAAATTTTAAGGCATTTGCTGCATTAAAGGAGATTTTACAGTGGTAAAATACTACAGTTTCCGTGATAACCATTTGTTTGCTTGTGATACCTTAAGTCCTTTGTGCAAGGGTTTGAATGACTTTAAGTGTAAGACCTTATCTTGGTCTTATACTGAAGGAGAAAACCTTAAATACTTAAGTGAACACCTCAAGGAAACCTGAAGAAAAAGTCTTGTTATGTGCAACTGATTTTATTTTGATAAAGCTAAAGCCTTAGCATGGACTTGAGGGAAAATCTTAATTTAAGGTGTTTTGTGCAACTGGCCCCTGAATAGAAAATGTCACTAAAAGCAGGGGGAGTGGGAGGTGGCCTCTGGAGCTACAGCCCTGAATATTTTTTAAAAAGATAGATAATGTATGCAGATGTTGTTCCCTAAAGAAATCTAAAATAATTGAGTCTATATTCATTTCAGAGTACATTTACTTTGCAGTGTTCAGGATCCTTGACTTAAAGTTAAAGCTACCATATTATTATGGTATGGATTCAGATGCAGCAGATTCGTCAGCTAAACATTCGTTCTGTGAACTCGAGTCCATCATAAACAAAAACAAAAATATGTTTCCGGATTAGTAATGCTGCTTAAATTCCTACACAATAGTAACATCAGATAATTTTGGCTCATGGTGTCAGGAGTGAAAATGAGTCATCGTCAACATTTGTTGTGGTTTCAGAGACAGCTGGAGATCAATTACATACAAAACAGGATTTTTTTCATGTTTTTCTCAAATGATGTTCAGATTTTTAGGCATTTATTATCCCATTAATGCCCCTGAACCCTCCTAGGTATGGACTTAGCCCTGAAAGTTAACGTCTGGCTCCACCCCTGAGTAAACGAGCGTAAGTATTATCAGTGAAATGTGCTTAAAGTATCAAAAGTAAAAGTACTCATAATGCAGAATGGCTCTTTTCAAAGTGTTTTAGTTATATAGAATATTATATTAATCTCTTTTTATCACTGATGAATAGATACAAGAGCATTTAAATGTTGTAGTACGTCAGTGTGGAGTCGATTTAAGATACTTTGTGTGCTGATGGGTAGATAAGTAGAAGAGTACTGCATCATATATAAACATATTGTTTGTTTTTTAAATGTAAAAGGTAACATAGTAAATGCAGTTGAGTGAAAGGTACAATATTTCCCCCTGAGATGTAATGAAGTAAAAGTAGCATAAAATAGAAATACTCAAGTATAGTCCAAGTATGTCAAAATTGTACTTAAGTTGAGTAAATGTACTTAGTTACATTGCACCACTGGTTGCAGGTGATAAATGTGGAGCAAATTGTAATTACTTAATATATTTATGGATAGCTTTTGAATTTCCCCACAGGGTTCAATAACGTATCTTAACCTATAATTTATGTATATTAATACATCATCATTTATTAGTTGATTACATTTTGTATTAACAA
Source organism: Epinephelus moara (assembly GCF_006386435.1). Taxonomy (NCBI): domain Eukaryota; kingdom Metazoa; phylum Chordata; class Actinopteri; order Perciformes; family Serranidae; genus Epinephelus; species Epinephelus moara. The sequence goes on along the minus strand of NC_065523.1, from coordinate 31,640,346 downwards.
GTAACTAAAGTTTTCAGATAAAGCAGTGGAGTAAAATAGATACAATATTTCCCTTTTGAAATGTAGGAAGGTAAAAGTACCTCAGACTTGTGCTTAGGTGCAACAAAAGAAAGCTGCAACAATCAGAACATAAATATAAGACAAATATTTATTGTGTTCAGTTTTGATTTATTCAAAGTTTTTCTTCTTAAGCCGATTGTCTTCCTTTCTTGACCTCCTAAGAGACAGGAAAAGTGAAATATGAGATGCAATAACAGATATGCAGTGATGAAAGAAGTATTCAGGTCTTTTACAAAAGTAAAAGGAACAATCCAAAAATACGGATGCATTCATTTGTAAACATTATTTTACTGGTGTAGCTGCTCGAGAGAGTTTAGTCCAGTGGTTCCCAACTTAAAGGTCGGGCCCCTCCACAGGGTCTCAGGGTAAATCTGAGGGGTCGTGAGATGATTAAATGTGTTGGAAAGAAGAAGAACAACGTCCTGAAGTTGATATTTGTTTTGTGGACAAAATGTGTCTTTGGGGAAACTGCTAACGAAGATAACACCTGAAACGTGACAAGTTTGGGAAAGTCACCACTAACAATAGCTGACAGATAAATATGGTAAAAGTTCTGATGGTAGAAGTATAAAGTACAAAATATTAAGTACTCAAATGAGGTACAAGGGCCTCAAGATTACTCATAAGCACTGTACTTTACACATATGCATTTACACATACCCATGCAATGAACAAAAAAAAAGGAGACCTGTGTGCCCAAAAATACTGTGAGAACCATCAGTTGTGATGATTTGCAAAACAGAAGAGAGCACTGCTCCAAATACCAAGGTGCTCCTGCTCTCGTTAGACAAACCCTGTCTGTCCTGACATGTCCAACAAGGATTAAGAGACATAATGAGGGACGCCACACCCATATGGAAAAGGCTAAATCAGGGTATTCAAGCAACATTATGCAACTTTTTTACCTTGAAATAACAGCTTCAACATGTATATTTTGGCGCTTTGAGCTCCACATGCTGAGTACCATCTAGTTCCATTATACTAGAGAGAGGGCAGACATCTCTACAGCTGATACCTCTAACACTCTGCAACTCACACCAAAACAATCTAGACTGATAAATAGCACTACAGGTAAGAGGAAAATGTATTTTTGATTTTGGGGTGAAGTGTCCCTTTAAGGGCAGTTTGGAGCAGATAACACCAGTTCTCTTCTGGACATTCAATTCATTCCTATCAGAGAGATTTAACACCTGCTGATGCGTCTACGTACCCCGTAGTGTTCCCAGCCTCTGATCTCATTATAGAGAGCGTCTCCAGGACAGGAAGTGTTCACCACCTGTCTGTGTCCCTGCAGGGTGAAGCTGGCAACCAGTCGGCCACCACCGACAGCGCATGATGCCAGCTGATCTCTCACCAGCCCCATGGAATGCTGGGAGGGGAGCCTGGTGACGTAGTCTCCGATGAAGGAAACCCCGTAGCCTATGGAGTTGTGTCCGAGGGTGTGGGCTCCTTGCCAGAGCCAGCCTCGGCCCTCGTAGATGTACCCGTCAGAGCCTGCGACAAAGCTTTGGGAGAGCAGAGTATCTCAGACGTTTGTAAGCTGGGTGATGAATTTCACACATGTGCTGTGTTTTTGACATGAGACCTAAACTCGACCGCTCGTACCTGTATCCTATGTCGTCCCAGCCTCTGTCCTCCTGGTGGAAGCGCTGCATGGAGCGCATGTCTGCAGAGCACTGCTCGAAGGTCAGACAGGGCTGGCTGGGTGTGTGAGTGTGGTGGATGTACATGAAGGACAGAGGGAGGGACAGGTTGGTGGGGGTTCCTCTGTACGGCTCTGCACCCCACATACAGCGAGGGATCATGGGTGGGCAATCTGAAACACATTCACAGAGTGTGACCACAGCCGGTTGGTAAATGTTAGTTAATTTAAAGCTGGGGTAGGCAGTTTTATTTTGGGGTCACTGGGCAAAAATCCCATAATAAAACATGTCAGGTCACTCGTGAGTGTAAACACTGACCGACGGGACCAGACCCGTATGCTCTCGCTCAGTGGACGGATGATGTCACAGGAAGCTTTGTGGTTGATTACTATTCCAATCTTACAAAGGAGGACGACACTTGAAAGGTTTCCTCCAGTTTGTTTTGCTATGGAAGCTAACGTTAGCTAATGTGCTAAAAAGTTAGCGTTACAGAGAAATCCAATATTCCTCTTAATCCCTCCCCAGTTTCTGATGAGGTGGACATGATAACCCTTACTGCACATAATGTTATTCATCCCTACAACAGGAAATACTTTTTCCCTAACCTGATATGAAGTGAGAGCATTTTTAATGATCGCCTCCGTCCAGTCCTTTTGTCTTATCATATTTGACCATAGTTATCTTTGTTTTCGTTGGCGGGCAGTGGCGGCTGGTATGTGACACAACAAGATGACATTTTAAGACTCCTATGTAGCCTACAGCCCTGTGGTGGCGAGTCGTGCTTTGCCTCCAGCTAATGAAGTGACGTCGGCCCTAAAAGGGTTTATAAGACAGTCCGGCAATAAACAAAACACGTAACATCGGCAAAGTGTTTCAGAAATGGAGAGAAAATGTTGTTAAGAGTTAAGCCTTGTGCTTAACATTCATGTTTATGCAGCTAACATTAGCTAAAGCCTCAAATCAGAGTGTGTCCTCCATCTCACTCCCCCCGCTACAGACCACTTCACTGGGAGGAGAACCAGGCAGCAGCCGCAGCAACACAAATCCAGACAGTGCAAACCCCAGCTTTGAGGGACCAGACAGCCCCGACTCCCGCCGGATCAGCAAACTTTCTGTTGCTGCTGTTACACAGGTTAGACCCCTGTGACACCCGGCGCTGGGGGGGTAAGTGCTGGCTGAACTTGAGCTGCTACAGCCTCGACTGAAGGTCGGTCTCCTAAGCTGATGCCCGGTGTCCTCCTGGCAAAGCAGTCCACAGTGGTGGGGAGCGAGACGGAGGGACTGTGAGATGGCTATCAGCTTATTTTTGTCTCATTTGTGGTCTGATAAGAAGAAGAGAGAGGCAAGGAGGGGCCGAGAGAATGAGCTGCATGCAACTCTACAATGAAATAAGGTTAAATAAATCAATATACGGGAAACACTGGGTTATTGTATAAAGCGTGTGCATAATGCCTGTGGTCGTCTGGTGGGAGGGGCTTAGGATTTCCAGATTTCTGTCTACCCCAGCTTTGAGTAAATACATAATAATCAGCATTTATTATTCTCGATTTTGAAGACCACAATAGTTTCCTTTCACTTCTTCTGTGGTTTGGTCTCGTGCTCACCCATGTACATGTGGACGAACTCTTTCATTCCCTCTCTGACCACAGCCGTCAGCTGCTTCTTCTCCTTCACGTCCATCTTTGAGCGCCCCTTCAGTCTCCGCTGCAGCTCTACTGACTTCACCACCTTTCTGGTCAACAATGGAGGGACAACCAGTCCTCTGAAGTTCTCCCTGCGGCGTCTGCTGATGAGGCGTGGGGCTGCGTCCAGTCCTTTGCTGCCCAGCTGGTGGCAGTAGTACTCTGTCAGCAGGCTGCTGAGCTTGAGAGGACGTTTAGATTTGTCAGACACCTCCATGCCTAGAACCACGCCGTCCATGCCTCCGTTGACCTGAGCAGTGGTGAGCACAGAGGGGCTGTCCAGGAGGGTGAAGACTTGTGGAGAGGTGAGGCTGTCCCAGCAGCCGTCAGGTCCCAGACGCTGGGTGAGAGGAGAGCTGGACAGGTCTTTGGCCAGAGTGAGCTGGTACAGGCCCCGCACACGCCCCGCCGTCTTGGAGAGGAGACCAGCCTCGATGCCCAGGAGGAGCGGTGTGAGGGCGACAGTGGTGCCGTCAGGTGTCAGAACTACACCTTCCTCTTTAGTGTCTTCAGTCATCCTGTGATGCATGGCCTTCTTAATGTAACCTGAGAGGTGAGCGCCAATTTCAGGACCACTAGAGTTGGCGTTACCGAGGAAGTGCTGGATGAATGCATCATTAAGGCCAGCTGCCTGCCGCAGCCTCCTTAACACAGCTACTGGCTCTGACGCAGGGTGCCCAGCCTCCACCTGCTTCACCGCCTTGATGAAGTCATTCATGTGCCGGGAAAATGAGGCTGGGGACGAGAACAGGACACACATAAAAATGTTTGTCATCAGATGAAAATCAATCTCTGTGGCCCCACACAACCTCACCCTCTTATGTTTTTTTTTTTTTAATATGTCAAATTAATTCATTCATTCATTCATTTTTTAGTGATGCTGAGATTATATTAAGCCACATAAAACAAAAAATAAAACAATTTAACATTTATTGATATAAATAAAACATGACATATAATAAGTGGCTGAAATAAAATAAAATTATTCTTCACCATTTGTAAACAGGATAATGCACAATGAGGCACATAAAAATACTTTGTTTTATTTTTACTTTACTGAGGGTTTTTTTTTGGTACATGTGCTTGATTTTTTGCAAGAACTGTGAGCCATAGAAATAAAACAAACTCAAACCATGATGTCAATATTTGATAGGCCATGTTAAACCCTTTCATATTAAGAATAGGGCTTCTTTTATTATTTTTATTTTATTTTTTATTCTATTTTAATAATTTTCTGTGTCCCTGGAGTCATGTTTTCCCTGTTAGTTAGTACTCTCTCGCCCCCCAAAAAATAGATATATACATGAAAAATTAAAAAGACAAGACCAGAATATTAGGAGGAACTATAGTTAAAAAAAAAAAAAAATCATAATTTACTGTGTGTCCCTGAAGCCATCTTGCACTGTTTGTAGTTTCGCATCTTCCAAAACAAAACAAAAAAAATTCCATTTAGACCATTTTCAGGAAGTGTCGCACTTTTTTGGAGGGAATTCAAAGACGTACAGTCGGTTAAATTAAGTAGAAAGTTGGTCCAATCAAAAATATATGAACATATTTGATATAATTATAAAACTTATATTTATGTGCAGAAGATTAGCTAGATAAATCTGCATCACTCACAGAACCAAGGCTAATTGATTTGGCCATCTTGTAGTTTGCAGTTGCCAGCCATTTAGTTTGTGGTCCAGACTGTGTTTAACACACACACCTTATTCTCTCTCTCTCTCTCTCTCTCTCTCTCTCTCTCTCTCTCTCTCTCTCTCTCTCTCATACACACACACCCATGTTTGTATATAGTGACTAGTTAGACTTTGTGTGATTTGTTTGTTTTGCTTTCATTATGAAGAAATACTTTCGAAATCACACCTGCAGTCTGTTTGATATTGCATAAGAGTGAATGAAAAGTCGTCCTCTGTTGCGTCAAGAACTCAATACTCCTTCAATATTTGTTATTTATACAGCAACTTTTATCATAGTTTTTAATTTAACTATTAATCAGAGTTCCAAATTGATAGTTTTGTTGTATTTTATGAGACTGAGACTATATTAATAGGCTATCATTTTTCCCTTTTCAGGAATGGGGCTCCTCGAGGTGATTTAATGCACATTAAGTCACATTATTTAACATAATTAATAATAATCATTAATTATTTCCAATAGCCATTTCGACACTTTGAACCACAAGTTCCCAATAATTGGAGACGAGTTATGAGGTCAGGTCCCAACAGTCTACTGACAGTGCTCTCAAGCTTTTATGTCTTGTTGGCAAGTATCACATCCATAAAGCTAAAGTGCTTCGGATCCGTCAAATATCCGTCTGTTTTTGGTGTTGAACACAATATCTCTCAAATAATTGAAAAAATTATGTCTAATAAAAACACATAAAGTGTATTATATCCAGGGTTTCATCTCCCTCATAATGTTTCATGTATGCATTTTTTGTTTGATTTTGCTGTTTGACATGTGATGTTAAAATGACCACTTTCAATGTTTTATAATCAAATATGTTTATGAACAATGTCATGTTATATCTGAAAAAAGATCAATAAAAAAATTTAAAAAATCTGAGCCTCTCTGAGCACTTTTAGTAGAGGTCAGTTTACGGTGTGAACATACCCTGAGTGGTTATTGCAGCCTGTTTTGCTGCTACAGGCTGCAACGCTATCACTCAATACTGGACCAGTTCAAAACTTTTAGTTTCCATTCATCACTGAAGACAAAGACGATGGTCTTGGAGACGGGTCCATGTCATTGGTCCGACAGCCCATTAGTCTAACCCTAACCCTAACCAAATGGTTTTTGTGCCTTAACCTAACCAGACCTTAACCACAGGGCATCATGATGATTTCGGAACAATGGGACTTCGGAACAATGGTATAATATGGTCGGAACAATGGGCTGTCGGACCAATGGGCAGTTCCCCTTGGACACTTTCCTAATATTTGCTTCAATTTTTAATTTAGAATCCAAGACAAAATACCTTGGTATCTGAACTGATTTTTCTTTCTAAACAATATTCATTATTATAATTGCTATTATTTCAGCTGTAGCTCATGTATGAGTCTATGTGAGGTCACACATGGACAAAAAAGGACATGTGTTAGCTGTTCACGTTCAACAGAGTAAAAGTTCTTCAGTGAAGAGGTACAAATGGCCAAGAAGACACAAAAAATTTCCGTGCTGAATTTGTCTGAGTAATAAAAAACATTAAATCAATACTGTTTCTGTCATTCTAAATAATCTAATATATCAACTGTCATAATTCATCTCACAAAACTGGTGAAAACATGAACAAATGTCTTTACCTTCTGCATTTGTGCTGACCAGCACCACCACAACAAGAGCCAGGGTCTGTCTCCAGCAGCCTTTATCCATCCTGAACACCTCCAGCTCCGAGCTCTAAATGCCTGCTACCTTGCTGTCTTTCTTACTTATACAGTTCACGTGCAGAGTAAGTGGGTGGTTATGCAACAGTTGTGGACATACTGTAGATACGCCTGCGTTCAATCTGTTGGCGTGGCCCACTGAGCAATGTGGGAAACTGGCACCTGCAATGAAGGCAGTGTGGAGTCGTTTGTCCTTTCCGCTCAAGGTCTTCCCACTAACAACACACACACTGTTGATGTGACGGACACGGACATTTTCGAGAAATTCTCAAGTTCTGTAAAAGTAATGTAGTCATGTTGTCGCAGTTGCTGAGGCTAGTGCTTGTGAAACAAACCTCCTGGGAGTCAAATTATCCCGTAGAAACTGTACAAATCACTGGCAGTCCTCTGTGAGGCAATACGCATGTTCTCCATAACATTCAGAAAACACAAAGCCAGGGCTGCAAAACTGAGGAAGTCCCAGAGCCATGAATCACGTGTTAGCTGGGCAGCAGTGACAGAGTATATCAGCACACTGATTTAGTCATCATTGATTTTCATGTCAGGTTTATATGTGCACTAACTGGTGGGACTAGAAGACACAGATTTGTGGTTACAGCAGTCACATGAGGACAAGAACAGGAAGTGGACATTGTCTCAGGGTGAACTGGAAAATACATTGCAGAAGGTCTGGGATGCAAATAACAAAGGTCAAAGTCATAAATCTGTTCACTGTATTAATAAAGACGTTTAGAGGGAGGAACAAGAGCGATAAGGTGATGTTGAGGGAACTAGCATGACTTGTAAAACACAAGTGAAACTAATAACATTAATAACTGCTGCATTTCACTGCTGCTGAGAGTAAACCAGCATAATAAACGCTTTACCTGGGACATGTGCTCATTATCTGCTGTGAAAATGGTCTGTAAATACGATTACTTTGGAAACAACACAGCTGATACCATAGCCTGGTTTCCAAGGCTCAGCTTTGCAAAGTTTATTAAAACCAGTCACCAGGTCACAGGTGTGGTTAGAACCCAGATGCAGCACCACAGACAAGAAGGACAGTTTCTACTAGCGTTTAATGAAACCACTTATCAAACACGGAGTAAGCAGGCAGATGAAAAAACAGTGACGGTCAATTTGTTTGCTTGAAACCTTCCAAGACACAGGTGTAGTACCTGGTGTGGTGCACCGAAGCAGAGAACAGGTGTGTCAGTGGCGTCTGCTGGATGCACACAAAAAACAAACAGTTCAAACGCGCAAAGGCGGAATGTGCAGCCACACGATGACGCAATCCAAAGAAGTTCACAGGTGGATGGTGAAGTGGGAGTCTTTATACCAGCAGGAGGTAAAGATCCACAGGTGAGAGGCATTAGCTTGACGAGATGGGTGTGGTGGATCGGCAGGATGAGAGATGTGTGGTTAGGTGATAGGCTGGCAAGTAGGTGTGGTGGAGAGGCGGGTTGGGTGGATATTTACTGGGTAAAGAGAGTGGCATGTATGGCAGGTGAAAAGTGCCCACTGTGACAGATTTTTGACAGGAAACACATGATGCTCATCAAGCAAACACATCAGTATGAAGCACCCAAAATATGTTAACACCTGTCTTGCTCTCAGGTTTACTGCCAATATAGGAGACAATCTGGGGTTTGAAAAATAGAAGTTTTGGTACACCGCTCATTGTGGCACTATTTTCCCCAACACTGCTACCAGCTGTTAAAGGACCATGACCTTTTTATGGCTTCCAAAGGGGCCTCCGCCAGGGTTGTCAATTGTCTTCGATCTTTCATGGACAGGGTCTCAAGGAACAGCTGTGGGGAGGAATTGGTCCAGTCTGGAGACCTCAGATTTACATCACTGCTTTCTGATGATGATGTGGTTCTGTTGGCTTCATCACACTGTGACCTCCAGCATGCACTGGGGCGGTTTGCCAAGTGTGAAGCAGTCAGGATGAGATTCAGCACCTCCACAACTAAGGCCATGGGAGAGAGCTACTGCCTCAAGCAAGGAAGTTCAAGTATCTCGTGGTCTTGTTCACGAGTGAAGGTAGAATGGAGCATGAGATGGATCATGGTGAAGGGGACACTAAACCAAAAGGCGAACTTTTCGATTTACTGGTCCATCTACGTCCCAACCCTCACCTATGGTCATGAGCTCTGGGTAGTGACCGAAAGAATGAGATCGCAGATACAAGCAGCTGAAATGAGTTTCCTTTGTGGGGTGTCTGGGCTCGGGTCCATGTCATTGGTCCGACAGCCCATTGGTCCGACATCCCATTAGTCCTACATCCCGTTGTTCCGATATGTGTTTGCCACTTTCTTTTTCATTTTAACCCACACCATGATCTTTTCCTAACCCTAACCAAGTGTTTTTTGTGCTTAAACCTAACCAGACCTCAACCACAGGGCATCATGATGATTTCGGAACAACAGGACTTCGGAACAATGGGTTTAATATGGTCAGAACAATGGGATGTCGTCGGACCAATGGGTTGTCAGAATAATGGGCTGTCGGACCAATGGGCAGTTCCCTCTGGGCTCAGCCTTAGAGATAGGGTGAGGAGCACGAACCTCCGGAGGAAGCTCTGAGTAGAGCCACTGCTCCTTCACAGTGAAAGGGGTTAGTTGAGGTGGTTCGAGCATCTGATCAGGATGCCTCCTGGGCGCCTCCTATTAGAGGTGTTCTGGGCACGTCCAACTGGTAGGAGGCGCCAGGGTAGACCCAGAACACACTGGAGGGATTATATATCTCATCTGGCCTGGGAACGCCTTGGGGTCCCCCAGGAGGAGCTGGGGAGAGGGACGTCTGAGGTACTTTGCTTGGCCTGTTGCCCCCATGACCCTGCCCGGGATATGCAAATGAGGATGGATGGATGGATGGATGGATGGATGGATGGATGGATGGACTCTGTCGCCTTTTTTTCAATTGGTTATTTGATGAAATGGATAAACAGTTAGCTTCTCGGCCAAATGGTTATTTCTTAATGTTCTTCAGACTTTTTTACATCCAATGACCTGAAATGATATAAGGATATTTTATATGGTATTTTAGATTATAAACATTGATAACTCTTACTTTTTAACTCATTAATGTAAGACTGTTTCCATATTTTCATCAGCAACACAACTATTGCATCTGAGTTAAAAATGTTGCTTCTAAAAAGGTGCATGTGACTTTCTTCAAAAAAGAAAAACAAACAATAAATGTCAAAATATTGTTAATTAACTAGATTATCATCCACATGTTTATGACGTTTTAACATTAAAGATTTACTATTTTAAAAAAGTAATGAAAAGGTATGGTCACTTCTGTTCCGTCTGTTAGCACGCTCCCGTACAGTAGGGGGCGGTGTGTCATTTAAACGGTGGTTGAAGTCGCGAGTAAGCAAAACGTAAAGGAGGAAGTAGACGAAGAAGAAGAAGCGGAAAAAGAAGAGGAAGCTGGTCAGTCGCTTGTCTTTTCTCCAAAAAGGTTCGTTTTTCTGCAAATAACTACCCAGAACTGATCACCAGTTGTCTCCTCTGTATTTGTCTTTTTATTAAAACGTGTATGTTTCCGCTGCTGGAAGGCTCGCGTGCAGTTAACCTAACAGGAAGTACCAGTTAGCATGTTTGGCTAGGAAGCTAACAGCTAGTGTCGATCAGCTGTTTGTTGTGTTTGAAGGCTCAAACTGAGCTTTAGGAGAAACACGGTGGGTCGTTAACAGATCCCGTGTTTTAGTTAAGCTTATATAAAGTATAATAATCCTGTCAATTTGATGTAATCCCACATTTTACTTCAATCTGGTGGAAGAAACGTCACAAGTGGGATTATTATAATGACATTTATGGTAAATTAGTGAGTCAATTGATCAGTTGCTCGTCTCTGAGTACTTTGAAAAGCGCCATAGAAGTGTGTTATTGTTATCATTATTATTATTAAAAATTAATTGACAATAACTTGCTTAGAGACAAGTCTTTTAAATAATTCTTTCAGCAATATGATGAACAATATCTGTTTAAATCTCATCAAATATGAAGATATAATACCTTTCTTTGTTTTATATTATGGTATATTTTTTTGTTTTTGGTGGGTGCACAAAATAATAATATAATAATAATATGATGATGCAGTTCTGGGGTCTGGGAAATCCAGATATTTTTTTTTCAGTTCATTTTTAAAAAAAAATTCATTTATTGTTATTGTTATTATTATTATTATTATTATTAGGGATGCACCATAATATCGGCACATCATCTGTATCGGCCAGTATCAGCTGAATCAGAATCTGCTAAAATGCTTTTTCTTACTTTGCACAATGAATGAATATTACATACACTGACACAAGTATTGTATTTCATGTCTCGAGTATGCATGTATAATATGATCTTAATTCCACTACAGATGAGACTTGATCACTAAAATTAGGTGGGGAAAAATTACAAATAAGTTGTTGTATATTGCCATATCGGATATTGGCAAAAAAATCCAATATCGTGCATCCCTAACTGTTATTATGACATTTTACAGACTAAACAATTAATCTGAAAAAATAAATAAATATGGCATAGTGAAATACTGATTAGTTGCAGTTGCCCTCTGTCAGTGTAGTTATCTTTCAAAAAAGACTTCATAATATTACAACTGCATATTTGATATCTGTCTAAAGTTATTGGTGACTGCTTTTTTTAATATTCTGAAAGGCGTTAAGTTAATGTATTTAAAATGTATTTTTTAACATTACACAGTAAAGATCTTTTTTTGTTTGGTTTAGTTTAATTTATTTCAGTCATTTCCAACGTATAAAAGTCAAATACACTGGTAGATAGTCAATAAACATTAAGTAGGGTTTTTTTTTAGCATTAAAGACAAATACAGGGCCAAAAAAGTGTAGGCTGAAGCCTTAGCTTAATACACCTGCCCTTTTTACATAGATTATTTTTGTCAGCTTCCTTTAAATTACACATGACAATTAAAATAAGTAACAGAAACCAAGTACATANGGAAATACTGCTATTGGCCATATACATGAATTGTGCAGATATCTGTGTCAATACATGTAAAAATAATAGAAAAACTAAAAACACTAACTAGTTATGATCTGCATGTGTGTGTTAGGAGATACTAACCTGTGCTGCTTTCACTCTCCAACAGAAAATGGACACGCGGTTCACTCGGGGGAAATCCAACATCCTGGAGCGCCCCCTGACCCGCCCCAAGACTGAGGTCAGTGTGAGTGCTTTTGCCCTGCTGTTCTCAGAGATGGTCCAGTACTGTCAGAGCCGTGTGTACTCTGTGTCGGAGCTGCAGACTCGCCTGGCGGACATGGGCCAGAGTGTGGGAGCCAGCATGCTGGACGTGCTGGTGCTGAGAGAGAAGAACGGGAAGAGGGAGACCAAAGTGCTGAATATGCTGCTCTTCATCAAGGTGAGCTGATGTAAAGTACCGACACATTCTCACTCTGACCTCATCACATATTGACGTTTGGTCATGGACTTTCCACGTCCAGATACGATGTGCAAGGTACCCTGGGTGCGTTGGTTTTTTGATGTTCTGGGACGCCGTGTTAAGTTCTGCCTGTTACATGCATTGTCTTCTTTCAAGATACACTTCTGTTTTCACAGGAAATTTACATACAGTCTCTTTCAAAATAAATGCACTTCGTCGGTACAACACCGCAAACACACGTGGTTAGGTTTAGGAAAAAAGAACAGGGTTTGGCTTTATAATCTTATGGGATGCGAACACCACTCTCTCAGGTGAAAGTCAGTGTTTGTTGGACCCAACGCCCGCCCGGTCGGACTTTTGGCGCCTTGACTTTCATCATTGTCCCGCCGCATTTCCCCCTGATGCCTCAGGGCGCTGTTTAACTATAACGGCAACTGGCTACGTATCATGCCGACGTTAAAGACACCTTTTTTTGTTTGTTTCTGAAGCCACAAGATACTATCCAAGCGGTGGATTCCGTCGACTTCGGAGTGAGACCAGGCTCAAAGTGCAGCTAATGGTTTTAGAGTCGAGTAACTTCCAAACTAACAGTTTTCTTTCCTTTCAGGTGAATGTGTGGAAGTCTTTGTTCGGGAAGGAGGCCGACAAGCTGGAGCAGGCCAACGATGATGACAAGACCTATTACATCATAGAAAAGGAGCCGCTTATCAACGCGTACATCTCTGTGCCCAAGGAGAACAGCAGCTTGAACTGCGCTGCCTTCACCGCGGGCATCGTGGAGGCCATCCTCACACACAGCGGCTTCCCCGCCAAGGTCACCGCCCACTGGCACAAAGGCACCACGCTGATGATAAAGTTTAACGAGTCAGTCATAGCCAGGGACAAAGCTCTGGATGGCAGATAAAAGACTGGAGAGATGTTTATCGATACAGGATGAATGAAATCATCCGGGTCCAGACTGGTGTTTGTTCCTGACTGAATTTCCTTGTGGTAACTTGCAGGATGGAGGGATGACGGCAGCGTACTGAGCCACGTTTAGAGCAGAAACCTGTGTGGCTCCATGTTTTTATGGATCATCTCACTCCTGTTAGTCCTCATGAAGTGTCACAAAGTTGTTTACTGAAGATCACTTTTAATTTGTGGTTTCACGTCACAGATCATCCATCATTTTGGTGTTTTCAACAGTACTCCTCTGACTTCTAAAGCTCCAGTGTGTCGTTTATAGTTTATAATCACTTGAAAATAAGATTTGTTTTTGTTATTTTAGAATGAGCCATTTGTATCTACATACAGAGTGGGTGCTATTCCTGAACTGACAAACCAAACACTGTCTCTACATAGGGCCATTCATGTTTTCTCATCAGCCACTGTAGTTCTACATGCTTGGGGAGAAGTTTCAGTTGGCTGCAGTCTGCATTCTCACCACTAGATGGCACTAAATCCCACACACTGGACCTTTTAAGTCCAGCAGGTCAACATGTTTTAATGAAATAACCTTTATTAAATAATGTCACCAGGCTTTGGGAAAGTGTGATTGCACTTCTACACTATTTCTAGACTTCAAGATTAAAAAGAAAATGAATCAGTTAGTCAACAGATTATTCAAGGAATGAAAGTACTTGTGATGACAGCCATTGCCTCATAGTGTGAAAGTGAAGTTGCCCTTTTAATTAGAGCATCCCTTGTTTCTATGATGTCAATAAACATAGTGTCACAACACCACTTTTAATGCAACGCAGTGTTTTCTTTTACAGAGAGAGGTCCAGACTGTGAGATTATTTCTTAAAGGTTTTTTTTCTCTGTTTCATTCCAGCTGCATGTTTCATCTCTGTAAAATAGATTATTAATCAGGGCGGTAGCTACTGGTGATGGCACTGAGGTCGTATCCTGTGTGTCTTTGCACGTGTGTGACTTCGGGGGTTATAGACAACATAGTGGAGTTAGAATTATAAAATGACAAACAGTGCTTAAACATCGGCGCTGATTCACAAAAGGATTGCGCATTTTTTGCAGCTGCTAATCCAACACGTATGGGACAAAAATAAACTATGTATTCTCAAAGCACCTGCAAAGAATCAAGTGCACCCCCTGACCTCAGTTTATCTACAGTCTTGCTACGGCCCTGCTGAATGTGTTTCATATGCTTATTATAACTGATGGCACTGTTCATTTCTCTGTTAAACTTAAAAAAAACTACTAAAATAAAAAAAAATGTGAAGTGGCACTTGAGCCTGAGTCATAGTTTTATTTATTATTTATTTTTTCACTTACTTACTTACAGAGGTACGGATGCATAGACATGGAAAACAAAAACCACAACAACTTAAAAAATACATTTTATAACAACGGAGTTTGTTTTATTTGCATCTTATTATAAGCATATAATATACTAATACTAATATACTAATACTTTATTTTGATCATTTTCCAACTTATAAAACTTAAATTCACTGGTAGATAGACAATAAATAAACATTAAGTTAATACTTTTTTGGCATTTAAAACAAAAAAAACAATAAAAATACAGGACCAAAAAAAGTTTAGGCTAAAGCCTTAGCTTACAACATCTACCCTTTTCACATTGATTATTTTTGTCAGCTCCCTTTGAATAATACAGAGCAATGTGATAATAATATATATTAATATAAATATATTTTTATAATATAATAACTTAAAAATCTTAATAGCTGTTTTTGAGTTAAACGCTATATTGTTTAAATACATTAAAAAAAGTGCAGGAAAATTGGCATCCTGATAAGTTCTTCTTAATATGGAATAATAATGAAAATAATAATAATAATTATAAAGCACTTTTTAAAACAAACTTAAAACAGTGCAGGATTAAAGCAAATAAAATGAGGCAATTTTAAGAAATATAAAGAACAGCAATAAATAAATAAAATTTAAAAAAAATACAATAATAATAAAATTACGAAATATAATAACAACCACAATAACAATAATAATAATAATAATAATAATATACTTAAATACATATATAAATAGATAAATAAATAAAGATATATTACCATCACTAAGGCAGATAAGCAAATGTGGCAACTAATTGCCAGGCTCCTCGACCAAAAAAAATAAATAAAAATAAAAATTATATGATACACAGCGCAAGTTTTTTCATTTTTATCTTGACTAAAATAAGCTATTACATCAAACATATTTATTTTAACATTCATCTTTCTTCCTTTATAAATATGGCGTCTTCATCCTGAACATTATTATTTATTTACATTATAAAAATAACTGAGTAAAGTGACTCATCCTCACACTAAATATTAACCCTATGATGACATGTTATCTGCCTGAATGAATGACACAGCTCATGTTTTCCTCACAGCAACACAGACACCGGTCACGTGGCGGAGAGTCACGTGGTCACCAGGAAGCTGCGATCTGTTTACGTTATGTGTCATCAACACACTGCGACACCACAGCATCCTTTAGGTGTGATGATAAAAAACATGAATCCAGTCAGTGCTCGGTGTCTGTGCTGATCATGTCCTCCTCCATCTTCCCTGTGTGATCGTCATCATGGCGTCTTCAAGTTTCACTCACGTCGCGGACAGCGCCACAGGTTTGATTCCGATTGTCTCTGTCTCTGCTTCATGGCGCCGGTTCATCTGTGTCTCTGTTCATGGATGAGCCAGATATAATTAGTGCTGCAAACTGCTTATATTAAATCATGTCTGTTTGTTTTTTATAGTGGCGTCGATCACAGTATGGTGTGTTTAATATAGATATATTATTATGATGCAGCCCAGTTTATTTATTGAGCTGGTCCCAGTTAGAGCAACTTCCTCAAGCTCAGGCCAGTTAAACAATAAATGACTTACAGAAACAATTAAAGGGACAAACCACCGATTTTACACATTTGTTTGCAGGGCCGGTCCTAGACATTTGGGGGCCTTCAGTAGGATTTGGTTTGCCCCCCCCCCCCCAATTAATTTGCACGAGTGATTTACATGTAAAGTTAATGTAGACTCGATTAGATACAAATTCCCACCGGGCGGTGCAATGGACATGATGGACGCCACTGGAATGACGTAAAACTACACTGTACGATTGTTAAAATCTTGTTGTTAATACCAGCTCACACTGTACGAGTGAATCGTCTGCGATGTGCGGCCAAAGCTCACGATTTATGTGCTCACACTGTACGTTCCGATCATCAAGCACGATCAGAGAGCTCACACTGTACGGGTGAAAACGGCTCGTCGGCCCCTGCTGACTGTCCTGCCCGTTGACAGCTGTCAATAAAGATACATTTGAAAGCTCCGATTTGTTCCGGAAGTGCCGTTGTTGTCAACGAAGCAGGACAAGCGGTTTGCTTTGATGATTTGCGCTATACTGTGTGCCGAAACGTCCAAAAAGAAGAGGCATCAGCGCATATGGACTCGCAGATGGCTTGAGAGACGTGGACAGTATGGTTTGTCCATTTTACAACGAGAGTTGGAGGTAAGCCGGCTACAGCCGGGTGCACCCTCTGTGTGTGTGTGTGTGTGTGTGTGTTGTACCTCGTCTAGCGCGCTAGCTTGTATGTTTGTTGCGCTTGCTTGAAAATGAGAGCAGAAAAAACTTACCAGGCAGCTGAAGAATATTGACTATCTCCTGCCAGCGTTTATCTCGTTGATAGCGGTCGTGGTAGGTGGAAGAAGAAACGTCGAACAGACACTCATACTGTTGCCACAGCTCAACCAACCTGGCCTCCATATTTACAGTCCACCAACGCGTCGCCATGGTGATCTATGTCTTCGCACAGGCGCAGTGAGGGATAAATGCACAGACGTTGGTGAATCGGCTCGTGGCTCTGCTTCAACTGTGCGAATGTCTGTGCCGGCCGACCAAAATTTCTGACATGTCAGAAATTCATCCAACCGTCCGACCGTCCCCAATCTGAACCGCGGTTCTGGAACAGATGATCGGCCCTTGCCCTTGCCCCCCTGTACACTGCACGGCAAAAGACGTACGACGAAGCGGAAATCCAGTCCGAGCGTCGGCAGGTCGTGCGTCTCAAATATCGGGTCAAATCCGGTCAAAAATCCTACAGTGTATGCTGGGCTTTAGTGGAGCGTGAAGCGACAACCTGTTCTGTGAACGAGTACCAAGGTTATGTGAGGTCACAGTTAATGAATTCGTATTTACGTCTGGAACCTCCTGTCTACAACGGGCTTGAGACGCGCCCTCGTTGAGGACTTGGCTCAGATTCCGGAGTTACTCTCTTATCCTGAAGCCTCCTTAAGGAATCTGATCCAGTTTGATTCGGCGGTGGGAACCTCTTGCGACCGCATCCCTTTGCTGACATTGACCCAAGGTCACAGTTAAAAGGGATGAAACGTAGGGTGGAAGCATCAAAGCTTTATTAATGAGCAAATACCAATACTGTTCCCGTCTTACAGCCAAATGTGGCCAGACGACCTTTTGGTAAAGGCAGCAGTGGTGGCTGCTGTAAGGATCACCTTAGGGCTGGGTGGTGACAACATCAAGTGATCTCAGTGCACATTCTACAATTCTTTTTCTATGTACTAAAGGAAACAGCTCTTATTTCTGTACAGGAAGCTGAGTATTGTTCTCAATTTGGCCGTCAGAAATTCAATGTGGTGCTTAAAATCAAGATTGTCGTCCAGCCAGGTACCAAGGTGTTTGTACTGTTCGACTCTCTCTATGGTTGAGCCATTTGCAGAATGAATATTGAAAGACTCAGCCTCGGTGAACAGCATCCATTTTGTTTTGTCTGAGTTAAGTACGAACTTCAGGTTATGCAATTGATGTTTTAGCGAATCAAAAGACGATTGTAGACGTTCAATGGCTGATTGTGCAGATGTTGCGGAATAATATAAATCTCAGAAAAATCCGAACTTCAGCGACCAATTTGCCCCTCGTTAGCCAATCAGCATTGAGATCCTTCGGAGACGTATGACGCTGAGGACGTACCTGCAGAAGTTCAGTCATCGATTTCACACACGTATGAAGCACGTGTGTTCAAACTCGCCCGACTAACGCAACACCAAATTTCGCACCGTTGAGTTAATTGATTTAAGCAAATAATAGCCAGGCTATAAATTGAAGTTGTACAGTAAATGTTGCAGCTCTGAATGAAGGATGACGTCCAGCTGCATTATAGGAATTATAGAAATGTTCTTTGATTCATAGTGACTAAAAGTCATGATGTGTCGGCCTCTTCTGCTTCAGCTCTGACTGATTCTGTCTCTTGTTAGTGCCCCAGCTTTAAGGAAGTCCTGTACTAAATCTTTCTCATTTAATTAATGCCGATCATGTCTAAGGTTCATCACTTGTCTGAAATTGTGCATTTCTTTGTCATTCCTAGAGAAGGACAGGCTCCTCTCCTCCGTGGCCGGCTATGGGTCCCAGGACCATCTTGTGGGAGGAAACCCTCGTCCCACTACTCTGGTGGGCTCTGAGCCCCCTCAGAAGCAGGAGGAAGAGGAGGAAGAGGAGGAGGCCCTGAGGAGGAAGCTCAAGTACTTCTTCATGAGCCCTTGTGACAAGTATCACGCCAAGGGACGCAAGCCTTTCAAACTGGGTCTGCAGCTGCTCAAAATCATCATCGTGACCGTGCAGGTGGATCCAGCTTCACGCTATGATGTCATTACATCATTGTTTAGTTCCGTGCCCGTTATGTCATAACTTCTTTTCTGCCCGTTTGTTGAAGCTCGTTTGTTTTGTTCCTGCCTCTCAGCTGGTGCTGTTCGGACTGAGCAACCAGATGGTGGTGACGTTTAAAGAGGACAACACAGCTGCATTCAAGCACCTTTTCCTGAAGGGATACAAGGACGGTGCTCCTCAGGCCGTCCATACGCAGGAGGAGCTGTACAGCCGCATCCACTTCGCCATAGAGCAGGTAGCTTAATAATAACTACAAGGAGTCAATTCAGTGGACTGCTTTGAAGGGTAACGCCAGTATTTTTCAACCTGGACCCTATTTTCCCATGTTTCTTGCAGAGAAGATATGATCATCTGATACCTGATGAGTGCATCATTATAAGCTGCTCTCCTGTTTAGTTTTAATTCCCTGTCTCTCGTTTCCTCTTCAGTACATGGCTTTACCTCAGATCTCACTGGGGCGGTATGCATACGCGTTGGGCGTCGGTTATAACGGAAGTGCGCTCTCACTCTGCCAGAGGTACTACAGGAGGGGCACCATTGATCCCGTCAACGACACCTTTGACATCGATCCCACTGTCGTCACCGGTAGGATGACCTTTATCTTTTTGATTTTCTTTCTTCTTAGAGTTTAATTCAGTGAATCACCAGAGGAAAATGTTGACATTGTACATTTCTGCAAACAATGGATCCGTAACATTTGTACGTTTCATATATATCAACCTCTCAAAAGACCATCCATTTTCATCTGTTTATCTGGGGCCGGGTCACGGGGGCAGCAGGCCGAGCACCAAAGACGTCCCTCTTCCCAGCAACACTTTCCAGCTCCTCCTGAGGGATCCCAAGGCGTTCCCAGGCCAGATGAGATATGTAATCCCTCCAGTGTGTTCTGGGTCTGCCCCGGGGCCTCCTACCAGTGGGAGGCGGCCAGGAAGCATCCTGATCAGATACTTGAACCACCTCAACTGACCCCTTTCAACGCGAAGGAGCAGCGGTTCTACTCCAAGCTCCCTCTGGATGTCCGAGCTCCTCACCCTATCTCTAAGGCTGAGCCCAGACACCCTTCTGAGGAAGCTCATTTCAGCTGCTTGTATCCGCGATCTCATTCTTTCGGTCACTACCCAGAGCTCATGACCATAGGTGAGGGTTGGAACGTAGATGGACCAGTAAATCGAAAGCTTCACCTGCCAGCTCAGCTCCCTCTTCACCACAATGATCTGGCATAGCGCCTGCATCACTGCAGACGCCACATCAAACCGCTGATCCATCTCACGCTCCATTCTACCCACACTCTTGAACAAGACCCTGAGATACTTGAACTCCCTTGCTTGGGGCAGTAACTCTTTCCCAACCCAGAGGGGGCAATCCACCGGTTTCCGGCAGAGAACCATGGCCTCATACATGGAGGTGCTAACTCACACTCCGACTGCTTCACACTCAGCAGCAAACCGAGTCTGCTGTGATGAACCCAAACAGAACAACATCATCGGCAAAAAAGCAGAGACACAATTCCCCAAAGTGATGTAGCGTATGAGCTGACTTTGTCAATGGGAGGTGGACGGATGGTGGATGGCTCAACACCCAGGCAAGACGCCTGTCAAGCTGCAGACCACAACAGACCACCAACAGCGGTTGTTGCTGCATTTCTAGCTGTGGTAGTGCCATGAAAAGAAGCTTTTTTTTTTTTTTTATCAAGACAATGCAGTGTTTCTGGCTTGAATAGTGGCACTAAACACGAGTATTTTAAGCCAAAACATCTCCAACAATCTTTTTCTAACCATAACAAGCTGTTTTAGTGCCTGAACCCAACCACACAGCTTCATTGAAAGGTAAAGTTTTACCGTATCTGCTACATAATAATGTACAAAGGTAATATGTCCGTGGTTTTGCAGAAACATACAATGCCAACATTTATTCTGGTGTTTGGGATGTTAAATCCATCCCTGGGTATTTGACATTAGAACCTGCAGCCTCGTCATTTTCTCTGTGCCAGTATTTTCTCGGCCCTGAAGGAAATGACTGTGTCAGTGAGTCATTGTGTTGCTGCTCCACATATGTCAAGAACCGCCCTGCAACTGTGTCCTACTTTCAAAAGCTCGAAATAGTTCCTATCACCAAAAACACAACACATAGCTTTTTTTCCATAGACTTCAGTAGCAGCACACCGCTCCTGCCTTGGGAAAGGATTTATTTGCCTAAACCTGCTGATTTGGCAAAGATGACTTTTGGTGGTTCGTGATAAATCGTGTGGAAAAAATAAGACAAATAAAAGTCTCCAAGGGGACGAGGCTGCTTTAAAATGTTTTGAGGAAGTGTAGGGAGTGTGGTTGGGGCTCATGTGATGAAGACAAAGATGGTTTAAAAAATTCCCCATATGTTTTTTTTTAGTTCCTCTAATGCTATTTTCTGATTATTTTCCAGAGTGCATTGGACTGAACCCGCTGACCGACAGTTCAGCTCCAGGAAACAGTGACTACAAGAATTTCACTCTTAAGTTCTACAAGTCAGTTTGTTATTTTTAACATTGGAAATAATAAAGTGTTATTCTTCTGCTCACATTGAATTCCTTTCTGTCTCATATTTGTCTCCAGGCTGATCAATGTAACCATTGACTTCCAGCTGAAGGCCATCAACATTCAGACCATCATAAACAATGAGATCCCCGACTGCTACACCTTCGCCATCACGGTGAGCTGTGTCTTCTATTATTTATTTAAATAAACACCTGCATCACAGCATCAGTAGAAATCTGAGACCTGCTGCACAAAACACCTTAAGATTTCTCCTTAATATCTCCTTAGCAGAGGGACATACACAGTTGCACAGAATCCCTTAAAGCGACACTTACCTTTCTGGAAATTTGTTGTTTGTTTAGGTTAAAATGCTATTATTAAGCTGATGGCACACTAAAATGTAAGCAATCATTGCAGCAATGATTGGCCAAGCGTCCTGTCTGTCTTCCCCACGTGGAGGCCTCCGACTTACGCAACTGCTCTCATAACCCGCCCCCGACCAGGAAGAGTGAGTCTGTGAGACAACAAATAAACTAGTAACAGGGACGCTTTTGGAAATAAACTTTTCTCCGTAACAGTGACAGACAAATGTGGACCACTGCTTCCACCTCCAGCCGCTCCAACAGGGAAATCAGTTGGCAAAAGAAAGAGTGTTGCAGAAAAAGCTAACACTAAGAGAGAACTCGATGCTGTAAGAGCCAAAACTCGGGTCAACATCGACTCTGCTTTCGAGCGATGGCAAAGACTGATGCAGCTTCATCCTGAGCTAAAAAGTGACGTGATGATCGCAGAGGTTATGCTGGACAGGTATTTTTAGTTTGCCTCTAATGTAACATAGGCATAATGTTATATATGACAACACAGCATCCAGTTGCTAACGGTTAGCCTACTGTAGCCTAACGTAGCCTGAGCCTCTGTATTATCTGCCTTGTTTGTTGCCAGTCACCAGTACTATCTAACGTTAGCGTTTACGTTATATAATAAAACTCATCAGTCATCACTAGCCATGTTTCCATCAGCCTGTTTAGATGCACATCTAGAAGTATCGCATCGAAAAATTATGATGGAAACGGCAAACTTCGAATTAAAATCCCCTGATTCGCACAAACTAAAATACGCTCGCTTTAGCCGGGTTTTGGTTGATTCGAAAAAATGTTGATTCGCAAAATGGGGGATGGAAACAGTTATGTTTGAATTAAGTCTGACGTAGCGCCCCTCTCTCCATGGTGATATCCACACTCTGGGTCGGGAAGGCGGTAATGCATTTACAAGCTGGTTGCCAACCGCCAGAAAACGTAGAAGAAGAAGAATGCGAGACTTGTTTTGTTTCCAGTTCTGCGGTAAATTCGCGCGAGTTCGTAGTTTTCACCAAAGTCCGCACATTTAATGGAAACACACAGGATTCGTATTTCTTTCAATGTGCATTTCCCAATGATTCGAATCACTTTTGGATGGAAACATAGCTACTGACCCCGGATAAGTTTCAAAACTCCGGGATTGCGTTTGACTGTGCAGGACAGCTAACGTTATGTTTAGTTTGCTTCTAATATAACATATGACAACACAGCATCCAGTTGCTAACGGTTAGCCTACTGTAGCCTAACGTAGCCTGAGCCTCAGTATTATCTTCCTTGTTTGTTGCCAGTCATCAGTACTATCTAACGTTAGCGTTTACGTTATATTATAAAGCTGTGCAGGACAGGTAACGTTATGTTTAGTTTGCTTCTAATATAACATTTAACATTATATGACAACACAGCATCCAGTTGCTAATGGCTAACCTTAGCCTACTGTAGCGTAGCCTCTGAAACATTAACGTTATC
The DNA here is from genome assembly GCF_006386435.1 of Epinephelus moara. Lineage (NCBI taxonomy): Eukaryota > Metazoa > Chordata > Actinopteri > Perciformes > Serranidae > Epinephelus > Epinephelus moara. The sequence continues at coordinate 31,617,194 of NC_065523.1, read as the reverse complement.
TTCTCTATATACTATACTCTTCTCTTGGCGTGTTACACTTGCTCTCCTCTTCCGTGTATCTAACGCTACCTTACCAACGCCTACGTGTATCTTAGACGTAATGAGGACGTAATGGAGGAGGGGGGAGTTGTGGGTGTTCAAAGTGCTGTGTGAAATGCAAGAAAGGTAAGAGTTGCTTTAAAAGGTTTCCTTTGTTAAGGAAAAACTCAGATTTAACAGCGGTAGAAGTTTCCATGGAGATTGTTTGTTTGCTTGGACACTTGTGATGCCTGTTATCGTCTCACAAATTTGGCTTATAGTCAGTGTTGGGCAGAGGCGTCACTACAACTAGCGACGTTCCAAATTTAACTGCGTTTCTCAGTAGCGTGGTTGTGACATTACTACTTTCTGAGTCAAATAGCTTTTTAGTAGCGAAGTTGATGAATTGAATGAGTAGCGTGGTGTCATCCACAAATGTTACAAGCTATTTTTCCCAGGAAAACCTGTGAGGTGCAGCGGACCTTTTGTCTGCAGAGGTCTGGATAAAAGTAAGGATGAGTCATGTGAATGACGCCAGCACCACACCGAGGAAACACTTCCATATGACATCACATACTAATCCTTCAGTTTATTTTGCTTGCTGCTTATGCTATTGGCTTTTCTTGGCAGGACGCGCTTTACTCTGCCTCTTCTTGACTCGTCTCTCACATGTCTCGCCCACAGACTGTATATATTTAGTGGAATTGCAGAAACAGACACAACAAGGGCCGAGAAAAGAGCTGAGAGACAGAGGACAGTATGAAGATGGATGAGAGGAGACAGAGACACACTGATGTGACGTGTTATTTACAGGACATGTTCATGTTCTATTGTCACAAAGTCACATAAAGAAAGTCTGTTATTTTATAATAAACAGCTCAACTGCACATTTTTGCTGCTTGGTTTTTCTGATCACTGAGAAAACACCGATTTGACATAAAGTAAAAAAAATAAATAGATAAAAGTAGCTTTGCAAGTAGCAGCTACTTTTGCCATTTTCTTTTAGCTTTGCTTGCAACATTTCTCTGTGGATAACTTCAATGTGGTGAAACTTCATTTTCATGTGGAGTAACTGGAAGCTTATCTCACTACATTTTCCATGCAGCTTGCCAACACTGCTTATAATTAGATGGGAAAAAAATAGCAGAAGAAAAGAAGCCAAGAAAACCATATTGATCAGAGGAGGAAAAGATTAAACTTCTGGAGGAGTACAATCATAGACAGCACAAACTACAAAGTAAAAGTGTATCCATGGGACTCTCCTTGTTGCAGAACACTACTCTCAGGGTGTTAGTTTTTTCATTTATCACCATAAACTCGATCATGTTGCAGTTAAGATAGAGTCAGAGGTACCTTAAGTCTTGTTTTTTTAACCTTGCTTTGGTTGCTAAGGTCTTTTGTGCAACGGTAGGGATTCCTTAAGTATAAGACCAAGACAAAGACAGAACCATAAATACTTCAGTAAACATTTTCAGGAAACCATAAGGAGAGGCCTTAAGGGTGTTTTGTGCAACAGATTTTATTATGAGGAAACCTTAACTAGGACTTCAAGGAAAATCTTAACTTAAGGTGTTTTGTGCAACTGGCCCTTGACCTAATTAATCACAACTCTGAACTTGAGGTTGAAATGAGCCAATCTTGGAGATAAGAGTTGGGATAAATTGATGCCCTGAGGTTGTATTTTTACTCTGGTTCTTGTTGCTGTCAGATCATCATGGATAACAAGGCGCACAGCGGCAAAGTCAAGATCAGTCTGCAGAACCAGGCCACAATAAAGGAGTGTAAAGACCCCAATGTTTCGGGACACGGTGAGTCAGCTGCAGCAGACACATGATTCGTGCAGATATTCACTCATCTGTCTCAACTGTTTCATCTGTGATTTTCTCAACCCCCTTTGATCCTTGTCACTTGACTCCTCTTCTGACAGCGGAGAGCTACGCTCGGGAGTTCTTAGATGTGCTGGTGGCGTTCGTTTGCCTGCTGTCCCTGCTGCTGTGTGGCCGCTCCATCCTCAGAGGCATCCTCCTGCAACACGTAAGACTGCAGACACATAAATGTGTTTGTAGGGAAAAAAAGAGATGATTTTAATCCAAACCATGACTTTTTTCCGAACCCTTAACCATGAAATCACTTTCTGGTAGAAAGCTCTCCAGGAACATTTCTCCCAGCTGCACCTCCAGGCCTGAAAAATGAAGCCAGTGCAGAGGTGCTGCAGTTCCTCTAATGGCCACTAGAGGCTGGCTCCAAGAGTGAGTCAATCCCCACAGACTCCCATGTTAAAATGCCAAACTTTACAGCAGAAATAAACATGTTTACAGCCTGGTATAAAAATGGTTTTGGTCTCTATAGCTAATTTCAACATTCATGAAAACTGTTTGGGTGATTAAATTTATATAACTCACCCGTTTAATGTTATTAAGGCTTATAGTTATGCATAATTAACGACATGGTCGCTTTGACTGATAGATGGTTGCTGTCCGTTGACAAGTAGCTACCACAGCAACAATTTTGGTTAGGAAAGGTAACCATGATGTAACCCCAGATTGGTACAGACATAGCTATTTCAGTGTGTTTTCAGTTCATGAAAGCTAATTGTAACGTTTTGATCGCCTGAAAAAGTCTTGTTCGGCGTTTGGTTGAATTGAAAGACCCTCTAAGGAGTGACCACCACAGCCCAACGACACAGAGTTTAATCGGTGACTCTAAATTGACTGTAGGTGTGAATGTGAGTGTGAATGGTTGTCTGTCTCTATTACCCTTTTTCCATCGTCACTTTTGGCAGCACTGAGGAAAGCCATGCCGCTCCAATTTGCATTTCCATTGTAAGTTTAGGTCAGGAGTAGGTCCAAAAGCAGGGTCACCCTCCTTCAAGCAGGTAGAGGTGACGTCTTGTGACTGCAGCCAACCCCCAGGACCCCCACTCTCTCCCCCAAACAAGCGTGTGTTATGGGGATTCTATGGGGATTGACTCGCTCTTGGAGCCAGCCTCAAGTGGCCAGTAGAGGAACTGCAGTTTTTGGCACTAACTCGCTAGCTTCATTTTTGCATCAGATATGATGTTATTGATCTAAATCGACTGTTTATACTTGACTTAATTGTTTATTTTGTTTCAGTGATACCAAATGTGTTTAGTATGATTATGTTGATGTGTTATTGTGTAGAGCTGCAACGATCAGTCAATTTATCAATTAGTCAGCTGACTTAACTGAATTAATTGGCAACTATCTTGAACATTAATATTGTTTAAGTACATTTTTAGGCTTTTTGAATGTGAGAATTTACTGCTTTTCTGTGTCGACAGTGATATTAAACTAAATAGCTTTGGCTTTTTGGACTGATGGCCGAATAAAACAAATCACTGGAAGATGTCTCCATTGACCCAGAGAAATTTGAAACTGTTTTTGGACATTTTATTGACAAAGCGATTATACGAGAAGATTAATTGATAACGGAAATAATTGTTAGCTGCAGCTCTATTGTGTTTGCTATTGTGTTGTTTTACAGTGGATGAAATTATTATTAATTAACGAATTTCCCTGTATGGGATAATGAAGTTTATCTGAATCTGAATCCTCCTCATCATCCTCTCCCTGAACAGGAGTATGTGCAGCTTTTCAAACACAGACTTGGCCGCAGCGTGAGCTGGGGAGACAGGATGGAGTTCATCAACGGCTGGTACATCCTGCTCATCATCAGCGACATGTTCACCATCATCGGCAGCTTCATCAAAATTGGGATCGAGTCCAAGGTTAGTTGTGACAGAAAAATGACCATCTCTGTTTTGTCTGCTCTGCGGCACAGTTCTCAGTTTCTGGTAACTAATGACGTCACTGTTGTGATGCAGACTTTGTCATCGTATGACATGTGTGGGATCCTGCTGGGAACCTCCACTCTGCTGGTGTGGGTAGGAGTCATCCGTTACCTCAGCTTCTTCCAGAAATACAACGTGGGTGCAACACACACACACACACACACACACACATAATTAAAATCCTCTTTCTCTTCTCTTTCTTTGAAGAGTTAATATATTCTGGTCTCTCTCTTTGTCTCACAGATCTTGATTGTGACTCTCAGAGCTGCTTTTCCAAACGTTATCCGCTTCTGCTGCTGTGCAGCTGCCATTTATATGGGATACTGCTTCTGTGGATGGATCGTGCTGGGGCCCTATCATACCAAGGTACCGTACACACACGCCGCAGTGTCTCAGCAAGCATGAGTCATTCAGACAGCCAGTTACCCCGGCCTAATTATCTTAAAATGCCCTCCAGCTTCATATCATCTCTGTAGCTGTGTATAATTAAAGAGAGATAAAACTGACATTTATTAAACATGAATCGTGATAACATTTTGTGGGTGGATGGTTGTGGCTTGCAGTGTTTGTGTTAATGTGTAAAAGAGCAATCAAACTTACAAACAGCAACTAGTAAAACTTCATGTGTGGAAAAAAACGATGAAAAGTTTTGTTTTAAAAACAAACAAACAAGGAAATGACCTGGAAAGAGTGCTAACAAATTAGAATAATTATGTAACATAATTTTAAAATGTAATAATAATAAATATAAATACACCTTTTCCATAGTTGTTTTTTTTTTTTTAATTCTAAATCTATCTTTTTTTTGCAACTTGTGGGACATAAATAAAATAAGATGACCCAAAACAATTGCAAGAAATAAGGAAAAAGAGAAAATTAAAAACAAGAAAATGAGTAAAATTGAAATTAAAACAAAACAATTTTGTTTTAAAAGCAAACAAACAAAGAAATGACTCGGAAAGAGGGCTAAAAAAATAGAATAATTCTGTAACATAATTTTAAAATGTAAAAATAGTAATTATAAATAAACCCTTTCCCTAGTTTTAAAAAAAAATAATTTTCTAAATCTTTTTTTTTCTTTTTTGCAATTTGTGAGACATAAATAAAATAAGACAACTCCAAAGATTTGCAAGAAATTAGTAAAAAGAGAAATTTAAAAACAAGAAAAATATTGTTTTAACAAACACAGAAATGACCTGGAAAGAGTGCTATAAAATTATAATAATTCTGTAATATTATTTAAAAATGTAATAATAATAATTATAAATATGCCTTTCCCCTAGTTTTCTAATACAGTTTTCTATATCTATTTTTTTTATTTTATTTTATTTATTTATTTATTTTTTTTTGCAATTTTTGGGACAAAAGAAATTAGTAAAAAGAGAAAATTAAAAACAAGAAAATCAGTAAAAATAAAATAAAAACCATACAATTTTGCTTTAAAAGCTTTATAAATGTTCTGTAAAATAATTTTAAAATGTAATAAGAATAATTATGAATATACTTTTTCCTTAGTTTAAATTTTCTTTGTAAATCTATGCATAAATAAATCTCTTTTTAAAAATCTTGCATTTTTTAATGCAAGAGAAAAAGAGAAATTAGTAAAAAAAAAAAAGTTTTGTTTTAAAAGCAAACAAACAAAAATTATGATGTTATATTATAATAATTCTGTAACATAATTTTGAATGTAATAATAATTATTATTATAAATGTATTTTTTCCGTAGTTTTTTTTTTTCAATAATTTTCAATTTTTTATTTTTTATTTTTTTTTTTTTTGTTGTTGTTGTTTTTTGTTTTTTGCAATCTGTGGGATATTCCTTACCAAGCTGCTCATTGCTTTTTTTCATGTTTTTGAAAGAAATGGCACCAATTTGCTCAGGGTTTAAAGATTTAAATACCTGTGAAAAGTGTCAGAAAGCAGCACAAGACGAATGCATCGCCACAAATTACAGGGGTGCACTCTTTATGTGTGTTGTGTTGTTTGTGTCCAGTTTCGCTCCCTGGCCATGGTGTCAGAGTGCCTGTTTTCTCTCATCAACGGAGACGACATGTTTGTGACGTTCGCTGAGATGGAGCAGAGCGGCACGCTGGTGTGGATCTTCAGCCAGGTCTACCTGTACACCTTCATCTCCCTCTTCATCTACATGGTGCTGTCCCTCTTCATCGCACTCATCACCGGAGCCTATGACACCATCATGGTACGCTTTAATTTATCTGTAAAGCACTTGATGAACTGCTTCGTCTCTCTCACGGGCTTCATCAGACACACTCTGGCTCTTGTTGGGTCTGAATTAAGACAAATTCCTTTATTTTAGTGCACCGTACTCAAGTATCATTTATTTGCCACAGAGCTGATTTCTGCAATAATCCAAAATCCAATGGAAAAATCACGTTGGCTTTTTGATGAGGGAAACAGGGTGATGCTAACTTCCACATTGGCCTACAAAAAAACATCTTCCCTGTAGCAGTCTGTGATCTCTTGGTTATAAATAACGGTTGAATTAATGACTAAATTTAGCTGCCTTCTTGTTTCTCAGAATTTTTAGCCCTGCCAGCAGCCGTCATCAGTTCAAATTGCACTCTGTACAGAGACATGGTGCGGTTGTGAGCTTAGTACACGTGTGTAGTAAATGTTCATCTGTATGTTGTCTTCCTACAGGCCCAAACACAGGAGCAGGTACGAGTCAGCGACCTGCACACGTTCATTGCAGAGTGCACGGACACACCCAGCTCCGGCAAGTTCCGCGGGCCTGAGGGGTCATCGTGCTCCTTCCTCTGCTGCTTTGACTGTTGAGGAGGAGGAGGAGGAGGAGGAGGAGGAGGAGGAGGAGGAGGAGGAGGAAGCACAGAGGGAGTACAGAGGGAGTAAGCAGTGTACGGGTGTGTGTGTTTTTTCCCTCTCTTTAAAGCACTGTATTTCCACTCTGGTGACAGCTGTCTGAAATTGCGCTCCTTCCTCCAAACTCCCTGCGGGGACGATAAACGCCTCGCGAGTGCACAGACTGACCTTGGGCCGCGCTGTCCGTCTTTGAATTTTGCATTTAGATTTGTACTGGAACGATTGAACGCTCTGCACAGTCACAAGCCCAATTACCTGCTTCAGCTTTTGTACTGTATGAATAATTTATCGTCTCTCTGAAATGTCAGTTTGTTACGGGCTGTGACGACTGGACGCATAATGCCAGTAAACATATTCATTGCTGTAGACTGGACACAGGGTCCGCTAAGTAAAATGGATGCACATTTTCACTTGAATGATCCACTGAACACACACAGGGTTTTATTATCATTTTAGTATCCACGTGGCTGCCTTGGTGACGGGATGTTTGGCCTCTTGATTATGTAAATATGTGTATATCCTCTGATATTTTATAGCACATGAACAATAGGCACAAGAGACGGCTAAGCAGGCTGAAAAAAGGGATCATTAACCGCCACGTGTGCGCTTTAGCTTCTGCAACGTTTTCAGTCGAGGCTCTGCTCCTCATTTCATTCTTTGCTTTGTTCATGTCCTCCTCCGGCTGCACGAGGAAGGACGAGCCCTGCAGCCAACCAGTTAGTCATCAATATGTATGAACTGTTTGAGCCAGGTGACTAATGCACCGAGAGACTCAGCCTCTTTACAGTTTGGTTTAAAGTGCTCCATGCAGGGCTGTATAATTATATTCCTGTAGAAAATCAGGACTCAAACAGCAGAGAGCGGTGAGGAAGGAAACAGTGGAGGGCAAAAAAAGGCTTTAAGCCTCTAAACCTTTATGTTATGCGGATTATTAGTCGTAGTCTGAGTCGTTACATAAAACCTAAAAACACCTTCTGATACTCTGCTTGGACGATCTAGGCAGGGAAAACACATGTACAAAAAAAAAGTTCTTGATTCTTCTCCAGTTGTCCGTTTTCAAATTGCAGCCCAACCACTCTTTTTCTTTTGCTCAGTAGCAGCAGGATAGTTTTTATATCAGTTGCTGGTTTGCCACAGTTTGTTTTAGTAGTGTTTTTCATACTCACTTAAGTTTTTTGAATGAATTCTTTTTGCCTCTGCCATTGTTAGGTCTCAAGATTCACACCAGCAGTGGTGTTTTTTAGTTCAGTCCGGGTTTTTATGTTCACCACGAGACAGCATGTGCTCGTACTTGAGATACTAAGGCTTAACCCAGGTGTTCTCACGCTGGGACTCCATTGTCACAGACGAACTAAGACAAATTTAAGCCACATTCTAGTTGAACTAGTCCACATTAAGGCCTAACCAGCCCTGAGACTTTTTATGCACTGAATGGATTAATTTCTCTCAAATTTTGGTAACAAAATTGTTAAAATCCATGTTAGTGAGCACTTCTCCTTTTTTCCAAGATAACCCATCCACCTCACAGGTGTGGCATATCAACATACTGATTAAACAGCATCGTTACTACACAGGTGTGCCTCAGGATGGTCACAGGAAATGCTCACAAGTTCTCACTAACAAGGATTAAACTAATTTGTGACAAATGCTGTGTCTCAAATCGTGTACATCCGTCAGTACACTTCTATGTAGTACACTATGTGCACTATGTACTTATTGGCGTAGTGCGAAAATTTCGACAGGGTAGTGTTGTCTCAAACCAAACACGGCCGTTGTGCGCTCAGCGGAAATGACGACCGCAGCTGTTAGCTAGTTAGCAAACTAGCATTAGCATTGGCGTTATCGTTCGCGGTACCAAATCATTACAGACAGCTAAATTAACCCAATAAACATACTGCTGGCTTATACCCGACAACAGTATAGTGGTGCTGAGTGCAAAAAACACATGTATTTGTACAATGCAGCGACGCCATTTCCAGTTTGAAAAGTGGTCCCTCCCCTTCCGCTACGTAGCCAAGATGGCGACCACTGAGGGCGAGAAGTGTCCATAGTTCCACACTAAACTTCTTGACCGTTTTGAGTGCACCATCCGGGTACTGACAGTGCACTGCATTTTTACATGCTTCTCAGTGTGAACGCACTTATGCACTCAAAATATTAAGTGTAAGTACAGAAGTACACGATTTGAGACACAGTGCAAATTCTGAGAGACGTAAGTGTTTTGTGTGCATATAAAGTCCTAGATCTTTTACTTAAACCTGTGAAAAATGGGAGCGAAAACAAAAATGTTGCGTTTAAATTTTTTGTTCAGTGTATTTTAAAAATTCTTTAATTAAAATACATGTAAATGTGTGGTATAATTATTGGTGGAAGAAGTATTCAGATCGTTTACTGATGTAAAAGTACGAATACCACCGTTTAAAAATACTGTTACAAGTGTTTAAGATCTGACTAAATCAAAGTAAATACGTATAAGCATTTCAATACATTTAAAGTACCAAAAGTACTGCAAAATGGCTCATTTCAGAAATATACATGTATTTTTTATGACTGGAAAATAATTATTGATGCATTCATGTTACAGCAACTTTATAATCTGCTGGGTCGCTTAATCTTAAATAATTGTATTTATTTAATTTATACCTGAATTATATCTTGTGTTAATAATCTTAATCTGCAAAGTAACTAAATGTAGTGGAGTAAAAAGTACAATATTTGCCTCCACAATGTAGTTGAGTAGAGTTATAAAGTTGCACAATATAGAAATACTAAAATAAACTACAAGTCAGTGTACTTAGTTACTTTCCATCCCTGGATGTAATTGTATTTTTATTCATTTATTCATTTTCCGTACCTGCTTATCCCGGTGGGGGTTGTGGGGAGCTGGAGCCTATCCCAGCTGACATTGGGAGAGAGGCGGGGTACACCCTGGACAGTTTAGAGTCACCAGTTAACCTGCATGTCTTTGGACTGTGGGAGGAAGCTGGAGCACCTGGAGAAAACTAATGCTGTCATGGGGAGAACATGCAGACTCTGCACAGAGGGGCTCCCCCACCACAGAGTTCGAACCAGCAACCCTCTTGCTGTGAGGCAACAATGCTAACCACTGTACCGTTTCTTCCTCTCTGTCATAACTTCTCATTGCAAGTTTCCAGCAGCACAGACGCATGAGTTTGTTTGATGTGACTGTTTTGCGACTCTCAGAAAAAAACATGCCGACATCAACAAGATATCTGTGAGCTCGGAGGCATTCTGATGGATCGGAAAATTTGGAACCAGTTCTCAACTGGAACTGGTTTTCCATTCCCATCCCTGCTGATTAAGCACGAGATATATGCTTCATTTGCACAGCATTAATTAAATCCACACCTGTGCTATGGAAACCGGTTTAGATTCACGCTGTTTGTGTTACAGTCTCCTGCAGGCCTCCTAAAGAGCACGTTTCTTAGGTAAACTCAGCTGTAGACCTCTTGGACCGTCTTGTTTTGGTAGGATGTCATAGATACTTTAGAACTTAATAATTTTTATGGTAATACTTCAGAAAGTTAGATGCCTGTTTTACGTCAGTAGTTATTGCTTTGGCTGTGTAGGGTCGTTTATAGGCTGCTGTCTGTATTTTATACAACATGTCAGACTCTGACATTGAAGCCACGTGTGAAGGGGTAATGACTTTTTTTTAAAAAAAATTTTATCTGTGAACAAGCGAGGTCATCTCTACAAACCAGCAGCTCTTCATTCAGCCTTTTCTGAAATATTCAGAATATGTCATTATAGAAACTTACTGAAGCAGTAATGTCATTCCAGCGGGCTGCGTGGAGGCTCATGAAGGGCACTGTTCAGAGGACGAGGGACGTTCACTGCACAAAATGTGTGTCAGGACTAAAGGGTACTTTTTTATTATTTTGCTGCCATGCTAACTTGAATGAGTTAATATTGTTTACAGTCGTGTTTTCTATTAATGAATGTTTATTGACACTTATTTGCACGTTTTGAAGACTGATGTACAGCTTCACTTGATTTTAACGTGTCACATAGGCATTATATATGTACTGTAATACATCTGTTGGCATTCCCCTGACACTTATGATTCAATGATGACTGATTTTCTTTACATTTGTTGTCTTATATTTTGTTTGCTGTCTGCACTACCACTTTTTGAGAGGAAACAAGTTAAAGGGAGTCTCAGTTTCTGTATAGGAGGAATTTGTACAGGTTTTTACCCTCAAGTACTGAATCTTTTCTGTGAGGATGCTACCTTCTGAATGGAAGTACATGTCGGTCAAATAAACTGGAAAAATATGCTGAGATTAATAACCCAGGCCATTGTTATGTTTTCTGTCCCTCGGCAGACACACTGTGTGTCCATTTTAAAGTCCCATATTCTCCTGGTTTTCATTTTCGTACTTGCATTTGAGGATAGGGGTGGGTGATATGGCCCTAAAATAAAATCACAATATTTAGGGGTATTTTTGCGATAATGATACTCTTGACAAATTAGTTAAAAAATTATTTTTTTAAAATCAATTTAAGAACTTAGAAAGGTGTGCTCTGCAGTGTACACTCTGTGATAGGCTGCTGTTGAAGATGATAAAAAGAAAAGCTTGCATTGCATGAAGCTGCTTTTAGTGTGTTGTGGTAGTCTGACACCACTAGAGGGAGAGAGTAGGCTCTGTCTGCAGCCTAAAACCAACCAATCATAGGAAGTCAATACCAGCCAATAAAGAAATAACACAGTCGGAAGATAAAACACAGGCACTTTAAAGAGAGGAGGGCTGAACACTAAGAAAGGGAGTGGTTTGTTGCCTTCATTAAAGATAAATAATGCTGACTCTGTAAGTAAAGTGCTTAACCTTCAAGTCTACCATTACCACGAACTACCTCTGAGCATAAATGGACGTGGAGTCAGGGTCTGTGCCAGCCAGAGAAAACTGCACTGAAGATGCAGATGGACAGAAATGAGAGAGAATATGAGGACGGACAGAGATCAAGGCAGATATGTGCACACTCACTCCTCTGAGTGCAGAGGAGTGGTGTACAGTAGCTGTCCAATATCCTTAGTACCTGCATGCATTATTTACTCAAGGATGCTACCAGGGCTGAGACGAAGCACTTAGAATCAGACTGACAGGAACTGGCCAGCCTTCAGGGTAAAGATGATTAAACAGTCCCATGGAGAAAACATACAGTCGGGCTGAGGCCTGCAGCTGGTTTCCCTGTCGAGTTAACTGCATGCACATGGCAGCTCAGAAACACATAATTGAGGAAATGACTGGAATAAAAACCAGAAGAACCTGAAACCAGAGGAGGTCCTTTATCTGCATTAAGATCATTATATTCTCTATCAGATAGTAAGTGCCTGGCTCATACACTGCAGAAGAACATACATGATATATTAATAATGGTCTTTTATTTATTTATGTATCATTTTATTTCAAAATGTATTGTTTGTTTCAAATATAATCTCTCATCCTTGTTTTCATTCAGACTAGTTAGATTAGACAATTTATGTGTTTCAATTTTTGTTAGATGGCTATGAAAAAAGAACCATAAAATAACTACACATTCAGAGAGGTAAAGGCAAAAATAAAGTAACATAAGATGAAACAAACTAAACTTAAATAAAATAAAATAAATTTAAAAAATGCTAGTAGCAGTTTGGCTTCACACAATTGCACACGTTACAGTTACATATTTGGACACTAAAGAGAATAGGGTAATGAAAACTAGGCTAAAATTGTTGTATTTTTTTTAGACATTTGTGTGAAATTTAGTTATAATTTGCATATGAATTCTTGAGTTATGGCCAAAAACATGCTTTTTGAGGTCACAGTAACCTTGACCTTTGACCACCAAAATCTAATCAATTCATCATCAAGTCCAAGTGGAAGCTTGTGCCAAATTTGAAGAAATTCCCTCAAGGTATTCTTGAGATATGATGTTAAAAAGAATGAGACAGATGCAAGGTCAGAATGACCTTGACCTTTGACCACCAAATTCTAATCAGATTATCACTGAGTCCAAGAGACTTTTGTGGTAAATTTGAGGAGGGCCCCATAAGGCCCTCTTGAGATTTCACTTTTACAAGAATGGGATGGATGCAAGGTCACAATTTGAGGAAATTCCCCCACGCCTTCTCGAGATATCACATTCACTAGAATGAGACAGATGCAAGGTCACAATTGCCTTGACCTTTGGCCACCAAAATCAAAAAATATAATGCAAAATTTAAAGAAATTACCTCAAGGTGTTATCAATGTATCAAGTTCATAAACATGAGATGGACCAGGTCACACTGACGTTAATGTTTGACCACGGAATTCTAATTAGTTCATCACTGAGTTCAAGTGGATGTTTGTGCCACATTTAAAGAAATTCCCTCAAGGCACTCTTGAGATATGATTTTTACAAGAATGAGATGGATATGGTCACAGTAGCCTTGACCTTTGACCACCAAATTCTAAACAGTTCATTGTTGAGTTGAAGTGGACGTTTGTGCCAAATCTGAAGAAATTCCCTTAAGTAGCTCTTTAGATATCATGTTTACAAGAATAAGATAGACACAAGAGCACAATTTGAGGAAATTCCCTCTGGGCCTTCTTGAGATATCGCATTCATTAGAATGAGACAGATGCAAGGTCACAATGACCTTGACCTTTGACGGTCTAAATCTAACATAATGACAAATTTAAAGGAACTCCCTCAAGGTGTTATAGAGGTATGAAGTTTACAAGAATTAGACAGACCAGATCACAGTAACTTTGACCTTTTACCACCAAAATCTGAGCAGTTAATCACTGAGTCCAAGTGGACATTTGTGCCACATTTGAAGAAATACCCTCAAGGTGTTCTTGAGATGATGTTCACAGGAATGGAATGCACCAGGTCACAGTGACCTTGCCCGTTGACCTTTTACCACCAAAATCTAATCAGTTCATCCTTGACTCGTCAAGTGGATGTTTGTGCTGAATCTGAAGAAATTCCCGCAGGGTGTTTTTTGAGATATCAGGCTCACGAGAATGGGACAGACGGGCGGATGGATGGAAAACATAATGCGTCTGGCCACAGACACAGAAGAATAAGCATAAATAAATAATAGTCAAGGATGTTCCTTGAATCCATCATCTTAACAAAGTCAGGTTTTAACTCAGTTCATCCATTTCTCCCAGTGTTGTGTGAAGATAATGGTCCTTTAATGAGGTTCTCTGAGGCTCTCCTGTGTTGCCTGTGCATCGTTCATCTTCACATGTTGCCTGTCGGTTGGTGCAGTAGCATGCTGCATGTTAATGATGTGCTGTGCTGGCACGTTGATCTCTTCAGGGAGTCCATGCTGCGCACAGAGAGCAGCAGCTGCACCCACGTGTGCTAACCTGTATCTGCCTGCTATTCATTCACACACACCCTCGTTATAATTGAATTTATTCATAATAATGCTTGTGGTTTTACAGTGCAAAGTATGGTAATATCGCTCATGCACTTTGAAGCCAACTGATCATTGAATACCTCAACAAAAAGATGGCGACTGCGTCTCTGATGTGATGGGCGTGTCTCGCAGTGCCAGCTGCTTTCTTGTGCGGTTTGGCTGACTGGCAGGAGACTCAGACCTCTTCACAATCTGACTGTTGGAATACACGAAACACAACAACACAACATGCCTGTATCTGCCGCTGTTTAAATAACTGATGTGTTGTGCAAGAGCTTGTCAAAGGTGGCAGACCCCGGACTGGAGGCCAGGTTGTTGGGGCTTGACTGTGCGCCAGCCCTTTTGTGCTGTGGCTGCCCCAGCTGGACTGTAGGCTGGGGGGAAAAAACAATGAGATAAATAACACGGGAACTGTGCAGCGGGGTACACAGCCCTGCCCCTTCCTGTCTCCGCTGCCGCACACCGCCGCCTGTGTGAAAAAAACACCTTCCTCTCTTTGTTGCGGCTGGTTGACCATGCCAATACGTCCATCAGCGTCAAGCCAGCAGGCATCGGAACACCCCCGGAGTCCCCACCCTCTTCCTTGTCTCCTTCCATGTCTAACACACCTGCATGTGTATGATCACATGTCCACACAATGAAGTCTGATCACTTTTTTACATAGCTTGTTTAATCCAGATATTTCTGAGGGTGTGACTTGACCTTCGGTAACGCAAGCGATAACAAGCTAATCCACTTTAGAGGAGCACAAACAAAACTTCCTCTGGAAATCCGACAGACAAAGAGACAACATGTTTTTATGCAGTCAGGTGCATAGTTTTGGTTTTGTGCCACACATTTCCACCCCGAGCTCAAACAAATCTCCCCTCTCCAGAACTTGGAAAGAGAAGAGTGCACCACGGGCTCGACATGAAAAGAAGCCCATCCACAACAGACCAGTGCACAAAAGCCTGGCTCATGTAGACAAGGGCAGGCGGCTGCTGGGAGCTGAGCAGCAGCGCAGCAGACAGACAGACAGGCAGACAGGCGGCATGCCCACCCAGACTGTCTCTGATGAAAAGCCCCGTTCTGTTGAGGAGCACGGCGCGCAGAAACAAAAGCTTGCGAGCCATGAAACAACGCCCTTCGGTGTCTAACTGTGACTGAGGGAAAACATGACCAAAAGGAAGGAATACTGTGTCTGCTGCTCCTCGCTGTCTGTATTTTCTGCTGCCGAGCTCACCTCTTTTCCTCCGATTCCAGCTCTGTTTGCTCAGGATGTGACAGACTGAAATGGCAGACAGGTGCACGTGTTCAGCTGCAGCCAGTTTTGTAGGTCTGTTGCATGAAGGAAATTTGACTTTTCAGACAAAGAAACAAAAAAAGATAGCAAAACCTTAAACTTTGTGTACATATGCAGAGCAGGATTACATCATAATTTGTAAATAACTTCAATACAATCAACAGGTCTGAGATGTGTTCAGGCTTTTAAATTCTTGATGCAACAGTCACATTGAAGGCAGACAATGCTTGCTACTTGATGCATGTGGGGCAGCAGTAATGCACCGTTAAAGTGTGTGCGTGTGTGTGTGTGTGTGTGTGTGCGTGTGTGTGCAGCGGGGCATGGAGAAAGGAAGAAAAGGGTTTGAAGAGGAGAGAGAAAGGGGGAGCAGGGGCCTAAGAGGGAGGAGGGCAACAGACAACTGGGAAGAACTCGGGCAAGAGAGTAGGGTGACTTGCAAGAGGTGACATCATCCTTAATTTGAATAATCCCCCAGCCTGGGTGGTGATTGGCCGTGCTTAGAGAAAGCAGAGTTCCCCTGCTATTCGCTATTCACCCCTTTCAATTTCAGCATGGCGCGCTGTCGTGGTGAATGCTGCATTCAAGGGCCCGGAGAAGCCTCCTGTTTCTGAGATGGGGAGTTGTAAAAAGAAATGTTTTTTCCTGATTCTGATATAAAACAAATTTGCTTTTCATTATGTAATTCACGTCGTTACACCAGAAATAATAAGCTAAACAAAACAACACAGGGAAGGGAGTAGGACCCACCCTTTATTAAAATATTGCACATGATAGGAGTGTATGCACATTTAACAGGACTAACAAAATTTGTTTTGATATCCCTCTGATGAAATTTATGACTGACCGGCTTGGCAGGGTGGATCCCGACTCTTTACAAAGACATCTTTAATGGAAATTAAGGCTTGTCAAACAGGTGTAATAACTATTTAATAGCCTTCTATTTATGTATGACAATACCTGTGGGCATCCTGCTATGGACGCCCAGTGATTAACACCCTGTCCTTACACTCTGTGCTTTACTGTAGTATACACACGGCATCTTCACCATACTTTCCTAAAGCTCCAGATACCAGCTGGCTACTCCAAGCAGTGGTGATCCTAGACTCTGGGGGGGCCTCGGGCAAAGAAGCCCATCAAGGTCCCCAACACCCCCCAGTGTCATGTTCCCCTCACTTCAGAAAGGTATGCTTGTTTCATTGTGCTAAAAGTTAAATGAGACTTCTGTGTCAAATCGATGCTGTACCTACACCATAGCCTGACGTGCACCTCCCCAGAAATATAACTACACATTGCGGCAACGCAGAAGTCCTGCCTATTTTTGTGAGCTGAAACCATTTCCTTTGGTGGAAACAAAGCTTTTATTTCACAGATAAGAAATAATAAATTGTGAAGACAATAAAGCCTCCACAAAATAGCATTTTAAGTCTTGTGTGTGAAATCTCCGCTAGTTGCTAGGGTAATTTATACAATGTAAAATGCCATAGGCTTGTGCTAATAACGTTAGCATGTTATATTTGTTTGGAAAACATGTTTAGTATAAGACAGTTGTTTTGTCAGTGAACCTTGTGAGTTGTAATGGAGCCGAATTTTGTAACATTACCTTTGTTAAATGTTGCTGTTGTCCCTGGCTTTATATGAGTAGAAGAAAAGTCAGCTAGCCACTAGGCTAATTTCTACAATGTAAAATGCCATAGGCTTCTGCTAAAAACATTAGCATGTTGTATTGTGTGTTTGTCTGTGAATGCTGTGAGTTATAGTGAAGCCAGTGTGTGTACTTGTGTTTAAATTGTCATTATAGTTAGCATATAATAGCACATATTTTTTATATCTTTATGTATTTCTCATTTTTACAGTTCTTATTTTTACTTTCTTATAATTCTTTATGCTAAATATCAAAGCAACTGTGACATATCACACTTTGCACCTGGGGATCAATAAAGTATTTCTAATTTCTCATGAGATGATTAGTGATACTTTACTGTATGAACTGGCATGTGTTTCCACCAGCAGTATGTTTGTATGAGTACATATGTGACTTACTGTTTATTCTATAATGTTTTTGTTGTTTTTCTGCTTCTTTAAAATATAAAGTATAAAGAAGATGCTAGAGAATAATGAAAATAGGCTGTTTCTTGGCCAGGACCAGTAACTTCCTGCAGTCTCCTTTGGTTACTTAGCAACTGCTCCCAGCCAGGAAATAGTCCGGAACAAAAACCCTCATAAAACGGCAAATTGTGGCTTTTGATTAAACGCATAATTGTTAATTACTGAGCTTTAGAGGTGCTGGCAGGTTGATTTGGTTACTTTTGGACAGGGCTAACTGTTTCAGTCACTGTCAGTGTTAGGGAGTCACTAGCGAGGCTACATGTCACATTAAGTAATTTACAAAATAAATGTATTTGTTATCAGATACAGTTACTGAGAAAAATGTGTATTAAATTACAGTTACTAATCAAATTGTTGGTGATTACAAAGGAGTTACATTATTATGCTAGGCTAATTTAACTGGCTAAGGCTGTAACGTCATATGTAGCTTAGGTTATTACTGTGACATCGGTATCAGTCTTCTTAGCTTTAACTCTGCAAGAAGACAAATAGACATATTTCTCTGAATGTTGAGCTATTCCATTACATTATTTATCAAGTGTCAAGTTATTCTGCTTCTTTTTCTGTACAACCACAAATTAATTAATTAACACTGACTGTTACGTCTGCAACTGACACAAAGAGAACCAGATCCCACTTTAGCTGTAGGACCCTGCTTTTGTGCATCCTCATTCATTTTTTCTTCTTCTTTTAAACAGCTCAAAATGATTACTGGTAGAAGAAATGCACTTTAAAATTTGGAATAATATTTACTCATCCAATGAACTGCTGAGACTGAGACTTAATGTTGATCACAATAACTGCATCTTTTGTGACACTGAAACTGAAACCACCAGTCATCTGTTTTTCCACTGTACAGCCTATACACTGAGGCATTCTGGGTAGGATTTACAGGACTGGTTGTCAACCAGAAACCAACTACTTGCTCCTCTCACAAAAGAAAATATTTGAGGACTCTGAGAGTAACCATCCATTTTATTTATTTCATTGTACTTTATGTTATGTTGTGTTAGGATTTTAATGTAATTCCTTACCTAATGTGCCTTATATGTGGACATGTGCTCTCTGTGGTTATGGTTTCTATGCCTATGCCTGACTAATTTTGAATAATAGAAAGAGATAACTGGATTCATACACAGATACTGGTCATTTCGAACACTGACTTATCATTAGATCCATTGTTTTTTTTTCATTTTAAGAGCAATCCCTGATGGAGCAATGGATAAGAACAATACTTACTAGCTGCATATTCTTACTCTATCTTAGCTGAAGCTAGCTAGCTGCCTCCCACCCACCCTGAAAGTGTAGTCAATGGAAATAATAACAGCATGTAAAGATGGATCGGTTTTTGAGTCTATGGGCTCCTGTAATTACCAATGTGATAAGGTGCTGGACTGATTTTATTGTGAAATTGCCCAAAACTGATATTGACTGGGCACCTGGTGGTTTAGTGGGGGCTTGGTGGGTAGCTCTCCCGTTTTCATGTTTAGACTAGGCACTTTAAAAAAAAAGAAAACAAAAAAAAAAAAACGAAATGCATCATACAAATTAAATAAAAGTAAACAATAAAGGTTATAAAAATGTTTTTTAAATGTAAATAAATAAATGAAATAAAAAATAAGGCAAAAGACAAAAAATAATCAAATAAAATAATAAAAAAACAACAACAGATATTGACTTATTTTAATTTTTATTTTATTTTATTTCATTTTATTTTTTTTATTTTATTTCATTTTATTTTATCTTAACTTATTTTATTTTGTTTTGCTTTGTTTAGTTTTATTTTATTTTAATTTAATTTAAGGTTGTTGTTTTTTTATATATTTATTTATAACTGTGTTTATAAATGTTTTTTCTTTCTGTTTCCTGACGTAGTAGCAGTGTATAATTCAAATTTGAATAAACATTTAAAATAAATCAATAAATAAAACAAGATTATCGGTATTTTATATGTAAACCTTTCGTTATTCCGACATTTCCTGTAGCACCTGAAGGCAGCAGCTCTCCTCTCCTCCGCCTGTCCATCCATCCGTTCACCGGTTTACTATCGTGTGTGTGTGTGTGTGTGTGTGTGTGTGTGTGTGTGTGTGTAACAGTGTGGGTTTAGCAGAGAGTGTCTATGTGTGTGTGTGTGTGTGTGTGTGTGTGTGTGTGTGTGTAACAGAGAGTGTGTGTGTGAGCAGACTGGAGCGTCATTCTCCTCCTTTCTTCCTTTCAGTGAACGCGCATCACT
Organism: Epinephelus moara; assembly: GCF_006386435.1. Taxonomy (NCBI): domain Eukaryota; kingdom Metazoa; phylum Chordata; class Actinopteri; order Perciformes; family Serranidae; genus Epinephelus; species Epinephelus moara. Next base: position 31,597,483 of record NC_065523.1, on the reverse strand, counting down.
TGTGAGGAGAAACGGCGCTCGAGACCCAGAAGTTTCTTGTCTGTCGGCTCGTTTCGCGCAGCTCCGGTGATTTTCCTCCCGGTTTTTCATTCTTATCCTCCTTTTTTCCCTCTGACTCCAGGAGCCAGTCGGGGTTGTGCGGTACTGCAAACACTGGGCGTAGCTGGAGAGGATCTTGCTAGCTCGCCGCTGCACCGACTGGTAAGGGCGAGATTGTTTTAGCTGTTAGCTAGCATGCTAACTACTGTCAAGCTAATTAACGTCTATCGGAACCGAACCTTTAAAATGAACGTTAGGTCTGTTGGCCGTTACAGCCGTTGGAGTCATAACGTGTACTTAGCGTGTTATTACTTGTGTTTCCACATTTTTATTACCAAACAGTGTATCTGAATAAAGGTGGCTCTTTGTGTGAATGAATATTTGTGTTAAATTCGCAGTTAAAAACGTTTAAAATGTTGTGTTTCGGTGTCAGTTGGTGTTTCAGTCGATGAGCCGCTGTGCTTCAGATTCCTGTTGAAAGGGGCTGATGGGGCGGTGGCAGGCTGCATGGTCGCTGGAAGTGCTCAACAGATCTGTTAGGCAAACCTAAACCACATATATTGTTTTAATTTTTCCTCTTTTCCATTATCATGAATGCTTCTTTGTGTATGTGACCATTTTGTCTGCCTTTTCCCTCCCTAAACTTTTTGTTCTCCTCTCCCCTCCTTCTCCATCCTCCATCGCGGATGCCCATTGTTCTGTGATGGGCCAAGTGGTGCGAGTGCTGAGAAATGTTTCAGTCGCCTCTGGGGGAGAAGCCGGCAAATTTAGCGCTAATAATTTAGCAGATGCCCACTCAGTTTTCACGTCAACCAAACCGGATAACTTAGGGGCATTTGTGGCATGTGAAAAGCAACAATTTCCCCAGACCTCGGAGGGAGTGTGTGAAGCTGAAACATCCTCTGAGATGGTTGTGCACGGACTCAAGCTGGCATGTAATCAGAGGTGATTAATGTCACCCCCAAAAGTGATCGGCTATTGTGGTGTGAGAGTTAAGGCTGCAGGGCCCCGTAGCTGCTCCTTCACTGACTCTTTTCGGTGTGAGTGAGTGCAACAAGACAGATTACACTCCCTTTTGTAGAACAATGGGGAGGAGAGAACACTGCCAGCTCCCAAAGCCTGGCCAAAAGCATTTAATAAACTGCAAGCATGCAAGCATTGAAAATCTTTATCCTCAGCCCACAACTCTATTCTCCTCCCCTGATGTGCTGCAGACAGCGACATAAATTGTCTCAAGCTTTGTGGCCACTGTGGGCATGGATCGGTCAGTAATGTGTGGCGATCAACCATGAGGTATTGATGTCATCCTCAGTAAATGGCATCCTGGGGCGACTAATATGAGCACTTTTAAGGCTCTGCCACGCAGGGCTTGGAGACACTCCAGGGCTCTTAAGTCAGAGGTGGGCTAAGCCATCAACTAGTCCACCTCCCCTGGTGCATGGATGAGAGAATGGCTGACTCACAGTGTTGGTGGATGAGGCAGGGAAATGGAGGACAGACAGGCGGCCTAATGCAATCATGTGAAAATTAAATTTAGCTGCCATTATAAACCACACTCTGTTTTTATGAAGTTATTTAACATGGTCTTAAAAAGATTATTGGAGGATGTAGATGGAGGATGTGGATTAGTGCCTGGGGCGCTTTGTTTGTGGGAAGAAAACAGAAACTATACTGTTTAATAAATAAAGCAGATTATTGTATAATTGCAAAAGCAAAACACACACACATACGCACGTACACACATATATATTTAAAAAAAATTGAGCACAATTTTCTTGCCATTATCGAGTAGACCATTGTTACATCTTTCTCAATCCTAGTTAGTTTATTTATTTTAATTGGGTGCATTACTTTGTCTCTTGCAGCAGATCTGTGCTCTGTTGGATGAGACACAAAGGTGTGAGTGTCTACAGTGTTAGCTACCCATAGCAATAAGAATAAGAGTGCGTAACCAGTGTCTGAAACAATTCACAGAGCTGGAATGATAAATTGATTAGTTGTTAAAGTAATATCCAACTTATTTAATGATCAATTTATCGGTTTGAGTAATTTTTTTAAAGAAAAAAAGTCAAAATGCTCTGATTCCAGCTTCATAGATGTGAATATTTTCTTGTTTCTTTAGTCCTCTATGACGTCAAACTGAATCTCTTTGTGTTGTGGACAAAACAAGACACTTGAGGACGCCATCTTGACATTTTTCCACATTTTATAGACCAAATAACTAGTTGATTAATTGAGAAAATGATCGGCAGATTAATCGGCAGTAAAAAAAAAAATCATGAGCTGAAGCCTGATCCTCCATACGCAGAGGGAGCAGACATTTGAAAATATGGCTGCTTATTATGAAATGTCTATTGAATTAATTAATGAGCGGCTTGACAACCTATTAAATAGTTGTTATTTTGATAATGATTAATAATCGGTTAATTAGTAAATGTAAATCAAAGTGAAAATATTTGCTGTGGGTCTGCTTACAGGTTCACAAATGCAAAAATATGTTTTCTTTTAATTTTTATGTGTATATTTCCAAGGAGGTACTTCAGCTGTGTTAAGCCATTGGTTTGGGCATTATTTGTTAACATTTTCAAATAATTTATTGATTCAGCTAGAGATGAAACAGTTAGCCAGTTAACCAGCTTATCAATCAAAAGAGAAATGATCACCAACAATTTAATAATTGTTTAAGTTAGGGATGTTCTGATACCGATACCAGTATCTGAAATGTCTCAAATACTGCCTCAAATGTTGTATTCGGTGTAGAGGAGTACGTGAGTCTGGGCACATACTCCATACCACGTAATTTATTGATGAACTTTTAAGTAATTTCACCCGTTTATAAAATGGCAGTTTTCACAGAAATCAATTCGTCATCGCTCTGAAACAGTAACATATTTGAAGAGTTGCGCTGTGCAGCCACTGGCAACTATCGGAACATCTCTAGTTTCAGTAATTTCTTATTTCCAGAAAATGCCAAACATCCACTGGTTCCAGCCTATAAAGTATTTACTGCTTTTCTTTGTCGTTTGATAGTAACCTGACTATCTTTGCAATTTGAATTTGCCACCTTGGATTCTGGAAAGTTATTATGGGAATTTTTCACAATTTTCTGACATTTTATAGACAAAATGATAAATGAAGTAAATGAGAAAATGGTTTGCAGATGAATAGATAATTAAAATGTGTTTTAATTGGCCCCTAAACTCACTTAATTGATAATGATAATGACACTTGTTAGTTGTATTTCTAACAGCAACATGAGACTGAGAGCCACTTAACAACCCAGAGAAAAATCTTAGTGCACCATTGATGTGACTCTTCTGATGAGATTATTCTTTGCAAAACATAATGAAAAATGGTCACAGAAAATTTTCACATTGGATGTCTTTCATGAGCTTGTATTTTAGGAGAATTTAAATTCTAATAACCTATTTTGCCCCCAGCTGGCCTCCTGACCTGTGCCTCCATCCTGAGAGGGTTGTCGCATTAATAGACCAATGTGTCGGCTTGCCCTTAGCCTAAGGACTGGTGTTTGGTGGGTGTGTGACTCAAATTGAACCCCCCCAGCTCTGAACTTCTCAATTGTGACAAGGGCAAGCCTGTGCCTCTAGTCATCAGGTTTTTTTCAGACTGAACCCGTGACCCTTGCACTTTTTTTTGCATCTTTAAAAATGACCACCATCACCTCCAGCCCTGTTTTATCCATGGCAACAACAGCACAATAGTTTCTTGTTTCGAGATTATCAAAACACCAACAGACACTGTGTTTCCCTCTGTGTTTTCGGGGTGATTGAGGCTCGAGGAAACTGCCATGGGCTCTGCAGTGAATTTGTGCTGTGAAGATAAAGTGGAGATAAACGCTGCTGTCGTCTGTGCTCCCAGTCATGATAGCAGCCTTGGTTGTCACAGTTGTCAGGGCATGCAGTTGGCAACTGCCGGTGCGGTTTTGAGGCTGTATTTGCCAGCAGCTGCAGTAATTTGCTGTGTTTGGACGCTCTGAATTCCTCTGGTGGGAGGATGGATAATAGACGTGGTTCACAGCCTTGTTGCTAGGCTTCAAGACCAAATTTTTCATGGCCCAATGTGTGAGTGGCGCCTGGTTGCTTGGTGTGATTCAGCATTGGACATGTTAAAAATGGGGCCAAAACGGTGGTTGCTCTGTCAGTCACTATGCTGCTCTGCTACCTGTGGCTGTGGCAGATATTTGTGTCAGTGGGTCCCTCTTTACATCGACATTGCTGTATGTGTGCTTCTCTGGCTGAGTGCCTGATGTGGTCAAGGTTATGTCAGAGGCTACCCAGCCTGCCCTCAACATCGCCACCACGTGTGGAATGATAGGCATTTGTGCCAGGCACTGGTGCTGACAGAATGATTTACTCCCTTTACCATAGGCAGCTGTAGGGGCCCATTTATTTCTCTGTCATATCAGTTTCTCCTGGTGACACTTAAATCTGGCTATGCCCTGTCTCAGTGTATTAGTTAACTGCTGTAAAGTTACATCATCAACTCTGTGAAGTGCTTAACGTATGTTTATGGGTGTTGTGGATGTGGTAAAAACAGTGTATGGCAGTAGGTTGGCAGATGTTGTGGTATTTCGAGTCCATTTGTGTGGTGGATGTTTTGTTCTTAGAAAGCTGTAGTTAGCAGGCACTGATCTGGTCAACCGTCCAACCTGTCCGCCATCCTGCGAGGGATCAGATTCCATCTGGAACGTGCCTTGTTCCACTTCAAACAGGAGGACATAATCCTCTTATGGACACGGTCGTTCCACTTGTACTTTGCGTGCGTGTGTCCGTGTCCCTGGGCGAAACCTCCAGAGAACGCCAAAGCCTCTCGGGCATGTTTCTGCCATCCTGTCCAGATGCCTCGGTTCTGCCCTCTTCCTCCATCTCTATATCTGTTCTATCTGGTGTCATTGATCCAAGCCACCAGCTGGTCCCAGGCTGGCCTGATCTCATTTACCCCCAAAGAGGAGCTTGTTTGTGGGCAGACGGCCCATTATGGAGATGATCCAGCAGCTCTTCAAGTTACAAATTAGCCTTAGTTTCTCTGTTGCCTCTCAGTTGGGTCCTCAGTCTCTCTCCTCGCGTTCCTGTTTCTTTCTTGCCCACACTCCCTCTGTCCCTTTTTACCCCCCACCACCAATCCCTCCTTTTATTGTCCTCTCTTAAAACCCTTGTCACTGCTATCCCTCTTATCTCCCAGGGGAGAGAGCTAACAGCATCAGAGGAACCTAATGCACTTCCTCTGTCTGTCTCCGTCTCTTTCTCCGGCCTTCCCATCTGTGGAGCTGCTAGCGTGGCTCCCCATTTCTCCTGTGTGATCAATATCCACACAGTCGAGCTCTGTGCTGCCCTGCTGGTCGTCCCTGCAGGCGGTGGAGCTCAGCCAGGCTGTAGTAGGGCCCTCACCGTTGTTTGCAGTCGGGCTCTGTCTCTGCCCCTTTTTGTTTTAGGGCTGACGGACCCTCTAGCCCTGCCTCCCCACAGTATTGTCTAGTTTCTGGGACATACTGAGGCCTCTGTTACTGCTGCGTATCCCTCCCTCGTTCTTTCTCATCTTTCTTGGGCTTCCCTCTGTCCCTCTCTCTCACTTTCCCCGTAGCTGTGTCTGTGTACTGTTTTAGGACAGTCGAGGCCGACTGTACAAGATTAGCATCTCTCTTTGTCCAGGGTTAACAAGCTCTGTCATGTGTTAATCTGCCCGTCCCCAGGGGGCCGAGTTTCTCCAAGCCTGAACGCACCATGGGAAGGACAGGGTTCGAGTGTTTGTATGTGTGTTTTGTGTGCATCAGCTTGTTTGGTGTTCGTAGGAGGGAGGGGGGTGGTGTGAACATACACAATGTACAGCCCTAAACTGTGACGACAACGGTATTCTCTGCCATTTGTGGCAGTTATACTCGCCTTGATGCTGATTTGCTGTATTGTTTTATTACAGTTAGATGTTTTTTTATAGTCCTGTAATCCCTTAAATGCAGTTAAGTTTTCACTTGAGGACAGTTTGAAATCTTAGTGCGACTCTCCACAGAGTCCTCAGGATTAGTGCCACCCTTTCCGGTCACATGTTTCTGTGATCCAGGTGTCTGTCGCACAATCTGCTGCTCTATCTCACACACGCTAGCAGCAGCCAAGTAAACAAGGAGACAGAAAAAAAACTTGTTCCTTCCTCCCAGCAAGGCCTTTGTTCTGGCTCAGTTGGTCTTATTGAGCATCGCAGCAGCTCTTTGACTCACTGGAAATCAATTGATGGGAACGACTGTGCTGTACGCCTTTAAGGAGCTCACTTGACCAATCAGCAGGGGAGGAGACTGGTGTGTTTGTTTGTTGTGGCTCTGCCGCTGTGTGCAAGAGGTAGGTCTGGTTAACTAATGGCATCAGACACATTTGTCCTCACAGCTTTACTTTGTTGTCTACATCCATAAGTAGCTGTTCATCCACATGTTTTTATGTGTATTTTGAATTAGCACATAAAGAAAAAATGCTGTCCAGCTTCTGGGGTTCAGATGATAGAAGATCTGAGTTGATAAAAATATTGATCTGAGTTGCCTTCAATTATCACCGCATGCTGACAGCAATCAATAAGCAGCAGTGAGCGCTTTTGCTCCTGGCTTTGCCTCCAAGGCTACATACAGGTTGCCCTACCTTATTGGTGAAGGTTGATGGGGGCCTAAAGAGAAGACTCGCAGACGGTAGTTGAAAGAAGGTTCCCTGCGCATCATCCAACACCATGCGGCCAAATCAGGTGCCTCTCAGGACTTGCAGACACTACTTGGGGCTGACAAAAGTACCTTCCCTTCTCTATTTGTCTTGTGGGAAAAAAATAATAATCTGTGTGATGTCAGACTATGTATTACAGTTAATAGACTCCTAAAAAGACGTTAGATGAGAACAAGGTAGTAAAACAAAAGGCTGTTTAATAAAGATGCAAATACAACATTATATATCATAAATCACTGTCAAGAAACTATACATGATTTTAAGTAGGGTTTGTGCATTAAAAATGAACACCATTAAAAACACAATAGCCTATTTCAATGTAACTGCAACTAAAAATACAGGTAAAATAATGTATTTCTTTACCCTAAACATGCAGAAAAAAGTGCAGAGATTAACAATAATGTACCATGATGTTACAGAAAAGTTAGGACAAAACAAAACTTGCATCAATAACAGTGTTGTGAAGACATTTGGTTGCATAATTTGCCTGATTTTTTTTCTTACTCACGCTTTTCACAACATTTTGATGGAAGCCTACCCTCTGTCTGTCTCTCCCCCTCCATGTTGCTTCCTCCCTTTCTCCCTCCTCCCTGCCTGCTCAGCCCTCCCACAGTCTTTGGGGAATGCCATGCAGAGCAGCGTGCTTTGTTTGGAGTTTATTTGTGTGCAGGACAGAGGCGGTTTCCTGACCTCAGGTCGGGGGTGTTTGGGGAATGTGTGAGTTGTGATTAGTATCAAGTTGATGGAGGCAGTGGCAGCACCCGTCACCTGACTCCCCCACCTATAGTTTCTATTCGTCCATCCCTGTGCACATCCTCATCAGGGATGTGTTTGGTAATAATCAGCCTCTTGTCTCATGGATGCGTTTGGTGTCCTCCGGAGATCTGCAGCAAGCTGTAGTGATGTGTGCTGAAGCTGAGAACGAGGCGGTGACATGCACAGAAACCATCCCACTAAGTGTCATGAGATGGAGAGTCAGCGGTTGCAGTGATGGTGGGTAGAAGTGGCTTTGAAAGGTTTTGCTGTGATCCTGGACCGCTGTTACATAACTCCTTGACAAAGATGAGTCCTAAAGCGAGAGTTTATTTTATAGGCAGGATGGGATTATCTGACAGTTTAATATAAATGGGTTCATTGACTGTGGAGGTAACTCTTTATTTCTTGTGCTCTACCTGTACAAACAGTGTTAGCCTGTGACTGATGAGAGCTGTTGCAGCTGTTAGTCTGTTACTAGTGTTCTGCCAAGATTTGGCTGAGAGTAAATGAAAGATTCAGTGGCTGGGCATCTTTGCTTAGGATTTTTACTTTGATTCAGTTCAAGTTAAGATGGATCTCTCTCCATGTCACTCCCCTGCAGCACTCATCTTCTTTTCGTTACCATTTTTCCGTTATCCATCAATAATTTTCTTAAATTAATTGATCAGTGGCAGATCTCCTGGCACAACTTCTGTTCAAAACAAGCATCCGTTTTGTTATCCTCTTTTTCTACTTCATGGCAAACCAGTTTAAGGTGCATACATCACCAACACTACTGGAGTGTGGAATAAGAGATTATATTGTGTAACTGGAGCATGCACAGTCACCACGCTTGCTATGCGTACAGTTTATGCGGTCACAAAAAATGGACTGCATGCGGACATCCACATGGGGTTTGCTTGGACCTTTGCTGGCATGGTGGGATGATACCATTTACGTCACACTAGGGCTGCGCAATTGGTCAAATATTAATCAAGATCACGATTTTGGCTTCCCACAATAAAATGAACATGATCGACTATGATATTGACATTTAAAATGCGTGCTGTGCTCATAGAAAACTCTTTCCTGAATGTTGATGCAGAGATTAGTGAATTAGCAGAATGTAGCACAGCATGGAAGTCAAAGCACTGCTCTGTTTATTTAAATGTGAAAATGCAGTAAAATGTTTTGTCCCTAAAACAATGAATAATGGTGATAAATAATCGTGATCTCAATATTGATCAGAATAATCCAGATTATCATTTTGAACATCATCATGCAGCCCTACATCACACAAACCAAAGAGGACCCCTGCAGACATGCCGACACAGAAAGAATAAAGCAGGCTTAAGTTGCCCTAAATGGTAAGAAGTGTTGACTGAGACTACTGTTGTGATTTGGAGTAGGTTGAATGGACAATCTCAGGCCCCATGCCAGTGTGTGGCGTCTTGATTCTGACATTCTCCCCCTTGCAAAAAGGAGGAGTGATACACACACTCACATTCCACCTTATTTGGTAACTTTTGGCCACAGTCACAAGTAAAACAGCGTCAAATCAGAGGCCACTTGCATCAGCCTGCTCGCCTATGTGCAGCAGCACTGTAAGCAAAAGAGCAGTAAATTATTGAAGCAGAGCTGCTTACGGTAGATCGAAATCCTGCAGAGTTGAGCTCCTCGAAGAGACAAGTTTGGAGCTGTTGTTTGTAGCTGGTAGCAAGAAAGGAAGAAGTAAAAGGGTAAACTGATGTCCAGTATATGGATATGTATGATATTAATGAGAGACATTTTGACGTATTTTTAAAAGAAACTGAATATCAAGACATGTTTTTGTTCATTGTCCTCCAAATAAAGACTGAAAAAGATGAATTTCTTACAAACTATTATTGATGTGAAGAGCATTTCAAAAATCAGTGCTCACAATTTCTTACATCGACATTTGTGATTTGACGAGATGTGCTTTGTAAATGCTACCGTGGCTGTGTCAGAGGAAATAGGATGGTTTATTAGCAGTGTCAAAGAGCAAGCATAGCACTTAAGTATCTTCTGTTTGCTGCTTGTTGAGATAAAAGCATGTCAATTACAGGGTCAGAGGCCGCTGACTGCTCGTTAAAAATGCCTTCAAAAACCAGACCCGACCCACTGACATCCTCTCCCTCACCGCTGATGTCTTTCCTTCAACCCTCTATCTTCTTATGGAGGCAGTAGTTACGCCTTGAAGGATGTTATCAAGCTTGCACGAGTTTGTGTCGGCGTTAGCGGCGTGTTACATCGGCCACAAAAGCTCACTTTCTTTTTGCATCTTCTCTACCGTCTCCGCCACCCCACCCCCACCACCGCTGCCTCCTTCCCCCACAATCCCTCTCTTTGACTACTATTTAGAGTAGGCCCCGGGGATAGAAGAAGGCTCACAGAATACATGTGTGTGTGTGTACACAGTTGTGTACTGTGAAGCACAGCCGACTTTCTACCACGGCGATTCATGCACAGATACATGCTGGGATGGTTGGTTGGCTAAAGAGAGTGAATGAGCAGGGGACTGTGATTTTGGCCTTTGTGTGGAGAAGACGAAGAGCCCCGTGTTTCTCAGCGACAGTGGATGTGATTAGACATGAACACGCACCGCAGCCAGAGAGCAGATTTGACATTAACTTAACATTTAGCTTACTAACCCTGCAGCTTCCTAATTTGAATGTGCATAATGAATCACAGCTACCCTTAGCACTACTTTCTTTTTCCAGATTCAGAAATGTATTTTTCTGTCAGTGGGTCTTTGAATGTAACCTTCAGCTGTATTTTAAACAGGCATGTATAGTGCATGCACACGCCCCCCTCCCTCCTCCCATGCACACAGTAGTAGATTGTACTTGAAGCAAAAAGGGGGTCAAAGTACCAGTTTACTGTTAAAATATGCTGATGACCTGATTATTCAAGAAGAGTTTATGTCTAGACAGTCAGAAAAGCTTAGATCCCTCAGCGGAGCTGGATGCCTTCCAGATATTGACAGTATAGGCCCGAACACTGTTATGTGTCAGGGATACACACAAGAGTGTGAGCACACACACACGTTTTGTTTGTGTCCCAGTGTGGGTATTAGGAAGGGATGATGCCTAGGAGGATGATCTCACCTTGCAGAGCTGGCTTGCCCATCATTAGCTTAGTGCTTGAGGCCTATTAAGTGCAATAATAATGACAACAACAGAAATAAAACAATGTTTGCCTAAAAGCAAATTTTACACAATGTCATACAAAATCCTTTTAAAAATAATGATGTAAAAACAAGGAAGGGGCTGTGTATGAGATAAAATTAAAACTTCATGTATTAAAACATGTAAAGTGCAGTTATACTTAAACAATATCCACTGTTATATACTGTGTCTACTTACAGTGTGCACAAATGCAAATGTAATAACGAGATAGATAGACTTGCGCACAAAAGCTGTTACACTGAAGCTAGTCGATAAAAGTGCATTTAAGACATTAGAGAAGAGCTGGTTGATGATCAGACCAAGCATGTGACTCATTCATCATAATACAAAGAATGTAAACAGTGTGTTTTTTGTGGAGGGTGAGGATGGGCTAAAAGCAGTCCTTCACTGGTCTTTTCTGATCCTCTGCTTCGACCAGTACTGCTTTTGGTGTGGGTTTCCTTTGTTCTCGGTTTCTGGAGCTCATCATTGAGGCTTGCAGGGAATTTGGAGTGGGATGCTGCTTGGAAGCTGCAACCACATGATTTAGACACATTGTGAAGGCCAACAAACACATTTTTGCAAAGTCAACTACATTCAGAAGTTTACAGTCAAAAATCTGCCAAATCCAGAGGATACCAGCGCGAGACTCCCACTTCACTTTTAGTTCTGTCTCCAGCTATTGTTGTTAGCTGAATACCAAGAACAACAACCACAGCCTGTTGAAGTAGTTCTTCTCCTACAGATCCTTTGTGTGTCGCTCAGGCCACAGGAGGTCAGGACAGCTGACCGGCTGTCCGGTTAATAATATCTTGAACAGCGATTCTCTTCAGATTAAGCCATTTTATGTTCTAAGTGTTTCACATGGTGCACTGTTCCTAAATGTTTTGAAATGGACCCAGTGTAGCTGACATAGCCATCTGTCTGGAATCAGCTGCTGGAAATGTGCTCTAACTGACAAGCCATTATGTTTCAGGTCATTGAATACATTCTGTCCCTTATGGGTTTAAAATGCCAGCTTGTGTGTTACAGCCCAGGTTGTAGCCTTGGCGGGACTGAAGATGCTGTTAGAGAGCAGCCAGTCTGGGTTTTCTTTGGTTCTTGGAGGAATGCCTAATAATAATATAAGTGTTAAGACAGTTGGAATATGATCCAACTTTATTCACATCTTATTAGTAGACTACAGGTAAAACAGAGACTTTTGAAAATGCTGCTGACCTCGTTTAAGTTGGAAAACTTGTTACAGTCTGGAGGGTGAGAAACTTTTGGAAACAATGACGCAGGCACCTACACCTCTGGTGGTCCAAGCAAATAAATCTCTAGTCCTACTTTTCACCATCTTTGTAGTATTTTCTGTAACAAAGCCACCAACCATAGAGTGGACTATCTGCTTCCTGTTTGCATCCTGCATGTGCATGCTCAGTGTACATGAATGGTATTACAATATGGGTTTGCAGGTATGCACGTATGGACAGAGATTATTTCTGAAATGATGCCAAAATACTCATGTGGACGGAGGTTGTATTAGTTTTAAAAACAAAAACATATTAGTGTGGATGTGGGCTGAATCGATACCCCAGTCCATATTATAATTGGAGAGAGAACTTAAGCAATGTAACCCCAGTGAAATATTGTGTAATGCAATGTATGGTAATGTTATCTCACCGTAACCCATTTGAGCAACGAAAATCCACCATCAGCAGCAGCTCTGGTAGAAGTGCCAGTCAACCAGCAACGCATTTAATCCCCAGTTCCTGTAGTGAAGCTGCTTAGTCGTAAATGGAGAAAGCTAGAGTATGCCACAAAGTGCCCCAGTCCTAATATGTGTTGTATGAATGTGAAGCAGGAGGTTGTAGAAAGAAGGATTTCTTAGCAAAACCGCTCATTGATAAATAGAATTAAACGATTACTGAGACATTTAACTTGCTCATTTAGATGTTTGTAACCAGCTGTTTGAAGCCATGGTTGAACTTTACCTCATTTCCTTACATTACCATCTAAGCAAACATTTTACAGCTTCTGCATAGGCTCTCACCAGATGTGTTCCCTTGTAACAAAAGCTCACTCAGTCCGTTTGAAAGGCAATAACTCTCCACAATCTAATTAGGTTTAATGAAAACCCGTAATAGCCTTAATGGGTTCGATGTTTCAGTTGGGAGTGCTGCAGTAGTTAGGGCTGAAATTCAAGATAATATAAAGCTGTCGCAGCACATTGACGAAACAATTACATGTCAGTCCAAAGTCTTACAAATGGAAAAATACGCACTTATAAATGAGTTCAGATTTCCGCATGGTGGTCACAGTTACTGAAGTCTGAACGTTTAGTAGGGAATTGGTGAGGAGGATGCTGTAAGAAAGGTAGAATCATGAGAAATTTAATTACAGTGGGGTGTAAAGAGGCGAGAGCCAGGGTGGGATAACTGTCATCTCTGTTTATTTGGCTGCTGACATAGTGAAAGTGTCGTGATGTGTCTTAAATCCCTCCGTACCTCCAGTTTCTGTGGAGAGTAGATAAAAAGTCTGTTTCTGAAGTGTGTTCCTGCCCTAGTTGCTAACCTGTTTATGCTTCCCGCTGACTGATGGTCCTAATGACGTAAGGCCAGGCGAGTGAGCAATAGAGCCAGAGAGAGAAGTGCAATATCACAGCTGTCTGGAGACTTGCAGGAGAAAGAGAAATGTTCCTCTGGCTGTGGCCGTGCAATGAGGATTTATCACTCTCTCTCACACACACACACACACACACACACACACACACACACACACACACACCAGCAGTGTAGGGTAGCAGTGAAATGCACAGCCAGGCCAGATGCTTTAGTTTACTGTGGGAAGAGCAGAACACCAAAGTCTGACATAGAGAGGAGGGATTGGTGATTGGACACAGTCTTATTTCCTGGTTCACTGCTTGGTCGAATTAGGTCACAGTGTTGATAGATATGCCACGTCTTAGTCAAACTTTGTTTCTCACAGGTCTGAAATATACTTGTGGTTATGATGTAGTTAGCCCCAGTGCTGGATACTGTCAGACATTGGTTAGTCCTAGTCCTTAAAATATTTTCTTTTGTAATGTTATGTTTCCATGCCTTCTACATACATCGTCAGCTGGTGAGGATGCTGACTTTGTGCCTGGGACACAAAATCATTTGACTCGATAGCATGAATGTAACCGTCAAGTGCATATGAGACCCCTTTTACAGGGCTCTTATAATTTTAAAACGAGTCAGCTAAAAACATTAAAACGTTAGCCAGTGACGGCATTTTTGGAGCTAACATTAGCTTAATCAACATCAGCAGCAGTTGACGTTTCAGCCAAGAGGCAACTTCCAGGGTTGAAAAGTGAAGCCAACCCAGAAGTGCCAAAACTCCCAATTCATTTAATGGCTACTTGAGGCTGACTCCAAGAGTGAGTCAGTCCCCACAGACTCCCATGTTAAAGTGCCCAACTTTATTTAATAATTGACAACAGCCTTGATAGCAGCGTCTATAGCGCTAGCCATTGTTGTTATCACTCTTCATTGGTTATCACTGCTTGACAACGACATTAGTCCCATCGGTTGTTTTTTATTTCAACTGAGAAACAGCTGTTTCATGTCAAGATGCAAGATGAATCAGAACCTCAAACTCTGTGGAGTGGGTGGATTCAAAGATCTGGATCCTTGCAATTAGCCACCTCAAAGTTAAGTCAAATATGAGTGCAGGTTAGAAATAAAAGACAGTCTGAACCACAGGTTCTGAAACAAAAATGAAAACAGTCTGGGATTTAAATGTCTTTATTCCCCCTCACTCACTCCCACCAGTGTCCACCCTCTCTCCTAAAAGCTGCGACTGGTTGTAGTTAGTCACATAATTAAGCCAGCTGTCCACATTTTGGAGCCTCACTGGCATTTAAAAACCCCTGTGACAGAAGGGTGTGGCATGACTGGTTCTTCGCTACTACCCGTCGTCTCCCTCTCAGCCTCTTCGGTTGTTTTGGGTGGCGGCCTGTTGCACTAGCTGTGTGTATCTCTTCTTATGTGTTGTTTGGGATACATGGATATTTTTTTCTCAGTTTCTCCCCCTCTGGCCCTGCTCAGCTGCTCCGGCCATCTGTGCAAAGGCAAACAGAGAACAGAGGGATGGAAGGAGAGCGGTAGTGGTGGGGGAGGAAAGAAATCGAGGAGGGGAAAATGTTTGAGAGAAAAGGAGGATCATTGGAGAATGAAAGAAGGCCTTTTTTGACATGTGAGATTTAGTTTAGAAGATGAGTAAAGGATGACGGAAGAGGGAAAGAAAGACGAGGAAGAGTGTGCGGGAATTGTTTCCAGGAAGCTCGCGGCATAAAGATGATGTCTGTCCTCTAGAAATAGGACAGTGAGTGTGTGCACGTTTAGGTCAGTGGAAACTGGGATGACTAGTGTTGTCTGGATTTTAGAGTTGGACCAGCAAATATCAGCCAATAGTGAGCTCATTTTACATCTTGTTTTTCCCCTGTCTCTTTTCTCCCTCCGTCCCACCTTCTCTGACTGTTCCCATGCTCCACAGGCCAAGCCTCTTCCTCTGGGCCGGCCTCTGTGTTGCCTCAGAGTTTGTCTCACCACTTAGCCTCCTGCGCAGCCGGCTCCTCGCTCTGTTTGTAAACTTTGACAAGCCAGTTTCCTGCCGCTACTCCCCCCCTCACTTCCCTCACTGCTTCTCTCAGACTTGTAAAAACCTTTCCGTTTCCTCTCATCCTTCCATTTGCAAGTAGCTGAGGAAACCAAATAAGAGACAGTTGTTTAATATTGATGCAGACAATGTATGACAGCTCGTATTACAGATGGTTGCCCTTCATCAGGCCTCATATGCTTCACGTCCCACTTCTTGTCCTCAGTTGCTCATGTCGCTGACTGCTCCGTTTGCAGCCCATGAGTCAAACTCTCTGCCTATCTTTGGGTTTATTGTACATGCCTTGACCCACTTAGCAAATACACTCCAGCCTTTTTCCCACCTCAGCCTACTTTTCTTTTTATAACCATTTTAACCTAATAGTGTGAAGCAGGCTGTCTTAGCTTTTCTCATGCATGTGCAGATTCCAAACATGCGTGTCTTAACATTACTACAGGTGGCATATACATGTGTGTGTGTGTGTGTGTCCAGTTTGCGTGCTAAAGCTTTTTGCGCTCCCTTAAGTGTACTATCCCGTAAAACTAGTCTTCCACACTAGTGACTCTGATGCCATTTTGTACCAAGGAAAAAAAAGAAGCCAACCCGTAGCAGCCACCCTGGCCAAGTGTGTCACTGAGCTTTTTAGTGGCACAGAGGGGACCATTTGCCTCTGCACTGCAGTTGGCATGAACTTAATTAAGGCTATTTGTAGAATGTGTTGTTTTTGCAGTAGCAGACATATTCTCCTCTGCTCCTCCTCCTGTGGTCCCTGAGACAGAAAACATAACATGAAATGTGTTGATCTAATTGCTTCCCTCCGAGCACGACTTATGAAGCTGTGATTTGTTTTTGTATGACCGCCTTTTTTGTGCTTGTGTCTTTCTCTGTGTATTGCATTGTCCTAGCTAGGCTTCAGTCCTCTCCTGGATGATGCAACAGTTCAATTTTCAATAAATTATAATGGCATGTCGTGTTCCATTTATGTCCTACAGTCACTTTGCCTGCTAACTAGGGTTGGGTACCTTTCACTTTTGAACTGATACGGTACCATTTCTTGTACCTGTAATCCGATACTTGTACCCAGTGACCCCTTTTTACTTGGCTTTCTACTACTTGTGTGCTCCTCTAGCAGTGACACAAGCCTATAGCTAAAATAATTCGGAAAACAAAATAGACAAGATGTCGAAAATATTGCTGCAGATCAGTAGTTTTAGTTGCTAGGAAGCTGACGGATGAGCAGTGGAGCGCTGTGGCTGGCTTCCCAGCTTTGGGGGGCTTCTGTTTCCTGGCTGAAGTTGACCCCTGCAGCTCTGCAGAGCTTCCTTGTTCATAGCCGGCTTAGGGGCGCTTTGCAGCACTTCCATCTCTTATCTAAATCCGTGCTTTCACCCAGATGTGCTTTCAGGTACCAAAATTTGGCACAGATGGATTTAACGAGAATCAGTACTCTGTTGTACTTCTGTAATTTGGTCGGTACTTTTAGAAGTACGAAGTTCGGTACCCAACCGTACTTCTAGCACTTGGACACTTGTATAAAAATATTTCTGTGTGTGTGTGATGCTGAAGCTGTAAGGAGATACAGTCCATCTCTTTATCTGATTCCTGGAGCTGACAACATTCCTGGTGCTCTGTGTACTGATAGTAGAGACAACACACTGCTTTTCATGTCTGGTCTTGCTGTTGACTGTGTTGTACTGTATTCTGTCTCTTCATAGACCAGACCGTGCTGTCTCAGAAAGCCTGTAGACCTGTGGCCATCCTGTGAGATCTAAGTCAGCCCTGCCCTGCAGAGACGGACCACTACCACTCAAGGGGAGATGAAGCCGGATGGGGTTGCCACGGCGGCGCTGGAGCCAATGGAAACATTGGAATCCAACCCAGTAAATGAGGCAGCACCAGCCGCGGGACTGGAGCCCAACGAGGCAGCCAGTCCGGCGGAGGAGGAGATGCCACAGCAACCTGCAGGAGAAACAGGCCAGGAGGAACCCCAGCCAGACCAGGCCAAGGAAACTCCAGCTGATAAGCCCAGCAATAAGACTTCAGGAGACTCCAAAGCCAAGGCTGCCAACAAGACCACAACCAAGACGAAACCTGGCGCCACCAGCGCAACCAAGACCACATCTGGGTCACGGCCCAACGCATCCCAGAGCCGCCTGTCGAATGGCGTGTCTAAGCCCCAGACCAATGGAGTGGCTAAGAAGACAGCACCTGCTGCGGCCAAAAAGACCACCCCTACCCCAGCTCCCTCCAAAAAACCAACAGCTCCGGCCGCAGCCCCAGCCTCCAAGAGCAAAGTGGGTGAGAAGAAAGCCACAGGGCCTGCCCCTGCCACCAATGGCGCAAAGTCGATGACCGGAACGACAGCAGCCAAAAAGACACCATCCACAACAACTGCTAATGGTGTCAAAACCAGCACCACTGCAGCTGCTGCTAAAAAGCCCCCAGGTTGGTGAAAATGTCATCACAAAACATAAAGTTGCAAAGTGTGATTCAGAATGTAGGCTATGAGGGAAAAAACACATCCACAGGAAGTGTAGCATGAAATGTTTTCTCAGCTCTGCTCTAATGAGGAGTGTTGACTGTAATGTGATGACACGCGGATACATGCACATAGGATGGATTGAGCACACATATTACACATGCCACAGTGACTGCTGGTAATCTAGAAATGCATTTGCCCCAGATCCTTATGACATGACCTATATCTGTGATATATGTTACTATATATACTGTCATATACAATACTGCTCTGATGGGTCTGATGTTTCTTTACTTTCTCCTCTCCTCTCCTCTCCTCTCCTCTCCTCTCCTCTCCTCTCCTCTCCTCTCCTCTCCTCTCCTCTCCTCTCCTCTCCTTCCTTGTTTCCTCCCCTCTCTTCTTTACTCTTACCTTGCCTCCTCTCCTCTCCTTCCTTGTTTCCTCTTCTCTCTTCTCCCTTGTTTCCTCTCCTCTCTTCTATCCTACCTTGCCTCCTCTCCTCTTCACTCCTCCCTTGTTTCCTCTTCTCTCTTCACTCCTCCCTTGTTTCCGCTCATCTCCTCTTCTCTCCTACCTTGCCTCATCTTCACTCCTCCCTTGTTTCCTCTCCTCTCCTCTCTCCTCCCTTGTTTCCTCTCCTCTCCTCTTCTCTCCTACCTTGCCTCCTCTCCTCTCCACTCCTCCCTTGTTTCTTCTTCTGTCTTCTCTTCTCCATTGTTTCCTCTCTCTTCTCCTACCTTGCCTCCTCTTATCTACACTCCTCCCTTGTTTCCTCTCCTCTCTTCTCTCCTCCCTTGTTTCCTCTCCTCTCTTCTCTCCTCCCTTGTTTCCTCTCCTCTTCTTTCCTACCTTTCTTCTTCTTTTGTCTCCTCTCCTCTCCTCCCTTGTTTTCCTCTGCTCCTCCTCTCTCCTCCTCTCTCCTCCCTCATCTCGTCTTGTCTCATCTCGTCTCCTTTCCTCTCCTCTCTCCATTTTTCTTTCTTCTTCTCTACCCCCTTGTTTCCTCTTCTCTTCTCTACTCCATTGTTTCCTCTCCTCTCTTACTCCTCTTCACTTCACCAGCTTCCAAGACTGCGTCTGCAACTCCCACCAAGCCTAGCTCTACTGCCTCACCCAAGCCCCCTGTTTCCAAGACAACCAGGTAGGTGTGACATTTGTGTAGAATCGAAGCGTCACTTTGCTGGAGTGTGTGTCTGAAAGAGATTTTCTGTGTGTCTTTAGACAGCACAGACAGCCGTCTATAATTGGTCCTCTTCTCAGGCATCCTTCAGGCTAAAATTTTCTGAGCAGGCTCCTTTTGTTAAAAGCCTTTCCAGTGATTTGCTAGCACATAAGCAAATTTGCTCCATGAGATAAATCTGAATAAGTTGCCAAATAGATAAGAATTGCTGGAGACTAAATTCAGCATTATAAATCTGCTCAGTGCCAAGAAGAGGAGCCGTTGGTTCAAAAGGCTTCACTTGGCTGCAGGTTCAAAGGAGACCCTGTTAAAGAAAAAACACCCTGGAGGAATGAGGGACAATGATCCCCCACATAGAGGCTTGGAAGGGCCGGGTATAAGTAGGCCAGCAACCAGCCAATGTCAGAACAAGCCTTAGAGGAATGCCTCGCAGGGATTCACCAGAGCAAGCATTATACAGCAGCATTATTAATAAACCAAGTTTTGGGGAGGAGTGGGGTTCGGAGCAGGGAGGGGGGGGCAGTTGGAAGAATAAATTGAGAACAAGAGAAAGCTCCTAATGTTTCTTTAGAGTGAGCGTTTGCGTGCGTTTTTGTACATAAGCGTGTGTTGCGAGTGTTTGTGTTCATTCAGGTCAGCATGTGTTCCTCACCTGAGTCACACTGTGTGCATGGTGTTGGGTCCGGAGGTGACTTGGCGACAGACCAGGAGACGAGACTGAAGGAGTCCTTTGTCTGAGACAGTGATGATCGTGATCAGATAGAGCCTGTGGGAGTCTGTTCTTTTTATTTCTTTTTTTTTTTACAGCGGCTCATCCCGCTGCCTTCACTTCTTGTTTGTTTGTTTCTTAGAGCAATGGCGTCTTTCTTCCTCACTATTAAGCCACCATGGTGTGCGGTATGATGTGTTATGTCACCATGTCGGTACGTCTGTGAAGACACATTGTTTAGTCTGAAACTCTTGCGTCAAACAGACTTGACCACTTGTAGAAAACCTATTGTAATATATAGAAACCGGAAAACAACCACACACTGCAAGCAAGATGCTTAAAGGGATAGTTTAGTTTTCAACCATCTTTGTTTCACAACAGTGTGGGTAGTATGTGTAAATGGACTGTGGTGAACTTCCTTTATCTTACCAGTGCCCAGATCTCCCTTCTCATCTCTTAGCTCAATCTGCTGGATGATTTAAGATGGCTCTGGGGCTGTTGCTCAAATTACAGATTGTACTTCCACTTATTCGTATGCCCTTCCTGTCACCACGGACACAAAGAGTCTCTTTCTCTCAAACTCAGACTAAACTCAGATTAAACAGTAAAACATGCAGTGCTGATAAAAGATAACCAAGATTCTGTTACTTTATTGCCTGTTTCTCACCCTAAATGTTTTCTGAAACATATTTTTGTACACTGTGTAGTTGTAATATGAAAGTTTGTGAACAGGAATATGGCGCCATACTCTTTGCTGCATGAAAATGGAGGCTGATTATACTGTGATTAAACTAAATCTAAGCAGTGCTGTTCAAATATGAACCAAGATTCTGTGACTGTGTTGCCAATTTCTCTCCTGAAATATTTTCAGAAACATATTTTAGTGTATTTTTTAACGTTAATACAAGATTGTCTGTCACTAGCATACCGTTATATTGTCAGAACAGCCAAGCTTGCATTATGTCACCCAGTAGCGGGAGCATTTATTGGTCCGATGTGGTGCAGTGCATTTTTCTACCTCTTGAGCAAAAGCAAATGCTACTGCCCTTTTTTTTGTTTCCTCTGGTCCTGTAGCACCTATTTCAAAAGTATCTATATTTCTACTGCATAGACAGCGTGTTTTGGTAGCATGTTGAACAACCAACATATGTACATAAC
Organism: Epinephelus moara; assembly: GCF_006386435.1. Taxonomy (NCBI): domain Eukaryota; kingdom Metazoa; phylum Chordata; class Actinopteri; order Perciformes; family Serranidae; genus Epinephelus; species Epinephelus moara. Next base: position 31,576,659 of record NC_065523.1, on the reverse strand, counting down.
ACAGCTCCGACTGCACAGGGAGCAGCTCCGGTCTCCTTCTCATCTGTCTGTGGCACGGTAGCCTTCAGGTTTGATAGGATATGACTCATGACGAGTAACCTATTAGATAGTGCTGTGGGTGAGACATTAAGCAAAGCTACAGAGCGGGAGATGGCAGAGAGGGGGGCTGCATCAGAGCCAAAGAACTGCATTTTTAATACATTTATTATATCAGCTCAAAGTGGTTATGACGGTGATAACCTCATCACTGGGTAGTATCACTTGATAATGCTGGTAATGCTGTTCTTGTCACAGCTGTATTTGACATTTTCGGAAATACTCTAATTACTCTAGTTACCTGTTTTTAGGGGAAAAAAATATATCTGCTGAAATTTTGTCAAATATGATAATTGATGTTGGCTTCAGAAATCCAATAGAGCAGATGACAGCTCTGATCGAGGTGCGGAATACGTACATAACACAAAAGATGCGATCACAAGTGCAATTAATTTCTCTTCTCTATTTAGTCAGTGCCAACAGACTCACATGACCTATACCTACACGCTAAGTTGCCAGGCACTTCCTTCCACCTGACAGCAAGGTGTTTCACATGAAAATCCCTGAGGTCACCACACACACACACACACACACACACACACACACACACACACACACACACACACACACACCACGTGCTTTGGGTAGCAGTTGGATTGCTGAGATTACACTCAGATTAAAGCTTGATGTGCAAACATCTAATTAAAAAGTATTACACAAGGGCATGTTGGTAATCACCACTGTGGTACAGAACGCTCATTGTGCGACCTTTGTGAACTTTCAGGGTGGTTTTGTTCAAAACTACTGACACACTAAATGCTCACCCAGTTCTCTGTGGATTGAGTAATTATTAATCTATCATAACATTTACATTTCACACTCCTCAACACCTTTGTGTGAAATGAGTCTCTCACAATATTTTTTCATGGCCTATAGACACAGGCATGAAGTGGTGAATGGAATGAAAGATGTGACTAAAGTTGCAAAAATATGCGTGATCTCTTTCACACCTGTCCTCTACCTTTGGATATGTTTCATACAGCAGGGCTTTAGGGAGATGAACCTTGTGTAGGACCCTGAACTGGATGAGTCTAAAGCCCCGTTTCCACCAAACACTTTCAGTACGGTACCTTTGGAACTAAAAGTAACCCTTCAGACATGGTACCTAGAACCTAGCGTTTCCACTGCAAACAGCACTCTTAAATGTTGGTTGTTGTCACTCACTGCTTCGTCCAGCACTCACTGTATTTCCTCCTTTATCAGTCTGCACCTCGTTTATCGTCCACAGAACGAGGCTGCATGCCGACATTTTCAGAACAAAGTAAAACAGGCTGCAGTGAGAGTCTCTCTCCATGGGATATTTAAAAATGTTGGGTTTGTGCATTTAGTCCTTCTCAGGCAAGCTCAGGGGTTTAGTGTTGCTGCAACCCACAGCAACAACGCTCTGTGACCCTTTTTTTTCTCTGAATGAGGATTAGAATATATGCAGTTCACATAAGCCAGTCGAAATTAATACATATAATCCTCCATGCACATATAAAGATCCACTTATTATTATAAGTGTATATCATATAAAAACTAAATTAATGGTCAAAGTTAATGTTAGTTAATGTTCCAACTTAAGAGTTGGCGGCAGTCAGCGTGGTGAATTAAGTTATTTTTCTCCAGCTGCTGTGAGAGGCAGCAAAACATCCTTTCATTTTATAGTTACAGTTCACTAATAAAACTCTCCACAGTATGAACAGTGGTTACATGAGCCTCAAAACCAGTCACAACTCAGCCCTGAGCAGAGTGACCGTCCTCTATTGACCAATCAGACTGCAGTGTTCACAGCTCCACCTTTTAGTACCAGATCTGTGTGCTAGGTACCCCAACAGAGGGGGGACCAAACATGGGGACGGCACAGAACAGCTCTATTGGTACCATCCACAACTTTTCACAGTGGAAATGGAAGAAAAGTGACCAAGCAGTGTTGTACCTTACAATACTGCTTGGTGGAAACAGAGCTTAAGTCCAGCATTTGAGGAGCTTGTATGGTTCCTATCAATCGCCCCTTTTCACCCCTCATCAGCAAAGTCAATACCCAGCTTGTGCTCCCACGCAGCCATTGTTTTACTCATAGAACAGTCATCAAGTGACAGGCTGGGCTTTTAAATAACAAGACTAATGAGAGACTGAGCTGAAATCTAGCCGAGGCTAATGTTGGAATCAGGTTAATATTGGATTAATAGTGTGTATTTAAGTGCGCTTTAGATGCAGTATTTTCTGCTGTTAGTGTATGAGTGAGTAAAGTGTGTACACACAGTAGATGTGTAGCCCAAAGAAGGATTTATCTGCAGTAGACCTACATATGAATCCCCATGAGAGAGGTATAACCATTACTGATGATGGGCTCTTCTGACAGCACCACGTACCCTTGTAGGCAAAGTGTGTGTGCGTGTGACTGTGCACGTCAGCATTTGTATGTATGATGTGCTTCGACAGGGCCATAAATTTCTGCTTTAATTATATTTTGCCCTTTTCTAACCTCACTCAATCCTTTACTCAGACCTGCTATCAGCAGAGTGGTGGAGAGAGACGGACACATTAATTGCTACATCAGACACACCCTGCCTCTGCTGTCACGCACACACACCGGCAGTGGTTCTCTCAACTTACTCAGTGTTACTCTCCAGGCTCAATTGATTTAATTCAATCTGCAGCAGGTTCCAGTTATCAGATAAATAAGAGTGCAGAGCAAATGCAGGTTCACTAAGTGACATCAGTCTGATTTAAGGCCACTCAAGTGTTTGATCCTCCTGCTCAGCTGGAGGTTTTAGCAAAATTAAATTAGGTTCTTTAGCTGTTGATGCGGATGACTCTTAATTACGGCGCAATCTTTGTCTGGTTGTTTTTGTGACACAGTAAACCTTTTAAAACTTTTGACTCATTTGAAAGCTCATGTAAATAAAAAAAGTTTTAGTTATCCACTTTTAGTTGTAAGAAAGGTAGCCTTTCTGTATAGATGAGTCCAAACGTCACAGCATTTCAGTAGCTAAGAAACGAACGTGAGCTTGCCAACCCCTCACAACGAGCCAAGAAGCTTGCCATTTGTAGTTTTACCCTTAAACAACTTCCTCTTCCACTCCGTAAATCCACCAGCAAACCACCTGACTTACAGGCCATCCACACCTGGGAGCTAACTGCAGCACACCAACTGGATTATGGGCCTAACTGCGGTGTTCCTGGAGCTTTGTTAAAGTGGTCTATTAATTGCAAAAGGCATCACATGGTTTTGTTGGACAAATTTTAAGTCCCAAACTGAGAAATGTATATAATTTTATATGTATTTTTTTGTAAATATTGATTGATTTTTTTCACATCCCAGTTTCGTTGACTGAATATTCTTCATAATTAAAAGTTTATTGCTCTTTGAAAGGCTGCACTTGCATTATTATGTTATTATATTACATCAGTGACATAAAATGGTCTTAATAAAATCCTTTATTGTCCAACATAGGTAGTTACCGTGACACGCATAATTGTTTATGCATCATATGTTATGATTGATGTGTGTATAAAAACTGAGTCAAGATTTTGGTGTGTGTCTGTGTTGAATGTGAGTGTACGTGCATGTGTGTGTGCATACACCTGCTGTTTGAAGCTGATTGCCCGCAGCACGCCGCTTCTGGCAGTGTGAGTCTGATTAGTGTGCAAATGGAGAAAGTAGAAATCATTATGAGCTGTTTGAACATCATGTGTATGTGTGCTAACAGCTTATGTTTCAGCTTGTGTGCATGAATATTAACCAATTTCTGTCTTTCTCGGGCTGAGGAGTGATTTGTGTCCAGTTTATGACTGATCTTATAGGTGTTTACATGTATATATGTATACAGTATGAAGGCATCCTTGGTAGGAGCAGCATGTAATTAGGATGCGGAGCATGTGTTCATTTGCTGGTGTATTACTCAATGTGATGTGGAGGTAAAGGGGGAAGGGAGGCATACATGCTGGCTTGCTGAACACGTGGTACGTGCGCACGTGCCTCTGAGCTGCTTTCTCCTGCCTGCCCTGCTGTCTGCGGATGCAGTAGAGTGAAGAGAAACAAAAATGGTGGCAGTTCAGTATGGAGGCTACATGGCTGAATAAGTCATGTGTCCCTGCTGAGCTCCCATCACTGCTGCCAAAGATACATACAGAGTGTGAAGGCTGTGCATGCAGAGAGTGCGAGTTGTGTGCATGTGTGTGTGTGTGTGTGTGTGTGTGTGTGTGTCTGTGTGTCTGTGTGTCTGTGTGTGTGTGTGTGTGTCTGTGTGTGGAGGCAGAGGTGGAAGAAAGAAGCCGAGGACCAGAGGGTATCTCTGTGTGAAGCAGAGGGGAATTTTACCCTATAGTAGACTAGAGGACAGAGGAAGGGTATTCAGTCCATATTATACAAACCCAGAGGAGGAAATGGGACGAGCTCACTGACGGGCGATCAGGTGGTTTTCCATTTTTGCCGTCTCTATCCTGCCATCCTCTCAGCCACCCATGTTCCCACATTAGTCATGCTGTTTTCCTCATTGATGGTCCCTCAGGGATGATAAATTTTTATTGCAGTGAGTGAATTGAATGCAACCCTCCTCATGATCTAACAAATTACTGCTGATGTAATGGTCCAGCACTGGTGTGTGTGTGTGTGTGTGTGGTGAGCAGCCGTCAGGGTCCGTACCCCAGACACCGTTCTACTGTCCAGCATGAAACAGACGACATGTTGTGCAGCCTGTAAATCCTCCGTCCTGCCATGGGTGTGGCAGATGACTCTGTGATGCAGTCTTCCGCTGCCATGATGGCATAGAGGCGCAGCCGCAGAGCCAATTACCAAATGGATTTAGTGGGAATGAGTCGGAGAGAGGGAAGGAAAGACGGGCAGAAGGAGGCGTGCGTGTTTGAGTGTGAGACAAAGGTTTGAGTGTGCAAGGGTGTGTTTGTAGATGTGTTCACTCATGCAGCAGACATGTGATAGATGTATCAGATATAGCAGAAAACTGTTTTTTTCTGTGTACCAGACCCACATATCAGTCGCTCTACTTTTAAGCATAAGCTGAATATATATATATATATATATATGTATGTATGTATATATATATGTATATATATATACACACATATATGTATATAAATATTTTGATCTTTTTGAACATTCCCTATTTAAATTGTCTCATCTCTTTCTTCTCCATCTAATTTACTTCATTGAAAAAATTCACCTTTGTGATTGATGTAGATTTAATGAAACATTAATAAGAGATATTGGCTGCATCTAGACTGACATCATTAATATTTTGTAGAGTCGTTAGAGATGGCCGTGCTGATACTACGACCTTCTTTTCTCCTTTATTCTACCAGAAACACTTGAATATTAAAAGGACAGAGAATATCGGAGAGCTTTATAGTTCAGAGTACTTTCAACTTTTTTGTTAAATTAAAACTGGATTCTGTTATATACAAATTTTTCTTTGGTAATGGAGTGACAGAAATGATACATGCCTGAGTCCAGACCTTTCAATCACTTACTCCAGTAAACACTGAAAAAGTGGTTTCCCAGTTAATTAATAACAGACAAATGAGCACCGCAGGGGGACTCGATTAGCCAGTTAGCGCCTTGGGCGGGACTAACTAACATCCAGGTAGTCTTCTCAACATTACCCAACATCACAGTGTGTTTGACTTCACTCCGCTTCACTTTTAACAGGTATGATGGCATGACTATGCATCAGTGTGGACTAAAAATGACATTAGATTAGATGGCCTCTAATAATTGGTTAAGGAAAATCAAATCCCCCTTCCCCACAGAAATCAGTTGGAGTGGACGCAGTGTCAGATTGAAGATGGAAACAGAGTTCACAGTTAACTAACAAGTCAACAATTGTGTCTAATATCAGACAGATAGAGAGATGTTGAATTTGAACCCAGAGTATCTTATATTGTATTTGGGCTACACTCGGATTCTGCACAGTACAGTACATGAACTGTTGATCAGGTTTAGGTGGATTTTATCTATACACAGAGAGCAGGGAGCAGCTTCCTGCTTTGCTGCGGCTGCAGAAGAGGCAGACACCACTGTGGCTTAGTCCACCACAGTGAGTGCCAACTGGCTCCTATTGTCCCATAAAGATTCATTACAAAAGCGTCGGTCCCATTTAGAGAGGAGAGCTCTGATCAGGCTCATTTAACAGTAAAATTCCCAAAGTGCCCTCAGTCACATGATTGTGGCCACGTAAACCAGGGTGAAGATCCTGCCTCCATATTTCTGGTGCTTAATTAACACAGCATCATCTTTAATTTGCTTTTTGTCTTGAGAGGAGGGAGGTCCTTCCTCCACGGTTTCTCGCCTCTCCTGCAGGGAACATGTCTGCCTGCCTGCATGCTTGCTTAGCTCCTGCTTACTCATTTGCCCCTTTCATGGTGCATCTCATTATTTAAATCATAGCCTGACTCTTGTTGTATCACAGCAAAGCAGCACCAGCAGGCAACCGTTCACACAAGTGTGTAGTTGCAATAAATCTAGAATGTTATTAATGATCCTCAGGCCACCAAGGCGAACTTTAGTTTTTTTCTGTGTGCCTCAGTGCGCCTGCAGCATCTAACTGTCAGTCATCCCATTTTTCAGCTCCAGTGCATTTCTGGGCTTTCTGTCCAACATTTGCCTTAACCCCGATTCATGGTGTTGTTTCTCTCCTCGAGGCCTGTGGTGAGATGTGAACAATGAACACAGCTTCTTACAAGCTGCCCATTCAGTTAAAATAGAATCATTTAAAGAGTACAATAACTCTTACAGGCCTCTCTGTCATTCAGCTGACAGTGAGCATAATTACAGAATGAATGGACGCTTAAAATTATTCAGGCATCAATGCATCACTGTATCCAGGCATTGTCACCACGGCCAAGTGTTGTTAAACAACTTCTGATCTCACAACAACACAAGACCTTATTTTGCTGTGGCCTGGTCTCTTAAATACTGTAACGGGTTTATGTCTGTATTCTGTGATAAGGAAGAAGAAGACATTGATAGAAGATAATGTTTAATCGGATGAGTATTATCTGGCCCCTCCGTCCCATCTCTTTCTCTCTGTCTTGGTCTCTATCTCACTCCTCCCTCTTTCTCTCTCTCAGTGGCCTGGTTCATTTCGAGCACTCTCTGAAGTCGTCCTGCCCTTTTGGATTATCCATATTCCTTTTATCAGACAGATTATTGTGAATGCTCTCTCTGAATATCCCCTCAGCATACTTCATCTCTAATGCCAGGTCCTCTATCTTTTAATTCTCTCCTTCCCCTGTAATTCTTTTCTTATCTTTTACTCTCTAACTCAGGCACCACAGACTCAAACATCCTTTTTCAAGAGCTTATTCTCATTTCACCTTTTAACATCTTGTCCACTGGTGAACAATGTCAAGCTTAAAATCTTAACATCTCATTCAGCGTTTCTTAATTTAAGTTAAGGACGCAAAACTTTGTGGTAGGGCTGGGACCATATGCTTATCTCACGATTCATTACTATCACGATACTTGGGTACTGATTTGATATGTATTTTGATATTTAAGTGTTGCCATTCATTGTTACGATTTATTGTGAATTTTGTTTACTTTTTGAAGACTAGACCATTGGAAAAAGATGAATCATACTCTTTTAAGGCTGTATATCATGAGACATATTTCCAAAAACAGCACACATCTAAGTCGGTCAGTCTCTTATTTTTAAATTGCAAATAAACTGCTATTGCTAATAAACTAACTGTTTTTATGGTCCTATTTTTAACAGTTTTACCGCAGTTAAACCTCACTCTATCAAAGGTGCTGTATTAAATTTACATTACTTACCTACTTACTAAAACGTACATGCAAAAAAGAAAAAAATAATTATATACATTTTGAAGTTATCTTAAACGGCTACATTTAGCTGTCCCTGCAGTGTTCCCCATACATTGATTCATCTGTGGAGACTGCCATAATATCAATGCTGACCGGCACTTATTGATTATGTACTAGAGCTGTGCACAGCGCATTGATTTGCTCAGCTCCGTCTCCCACTCTCACTCCCTCTCAGCCCACAAATGACACAAGATCTAGTCAACCCACAGCATCTCCACTTCTCCCCGCTGTTAGGAGAGTATTCCCTGAGAGGAGAGCAAGCCTTAGCTCTGGAGACACACCTTCAGTTGCAGTGCAAACCCCAGCACCGGGGTCAGAGCAGACTGGTTCTAATCTGTGTAACGGCAGCAACAGAAAGTTTACTGATCTGGTTGGGAGTTTGCGCTGGGCTGGCTGAATTTGAGTTGCTGTAACTACTAGGGTTGGGTCGGTTCTCGGTAATACCAATTCGGTCCGGTACTCCGTCTTGGACTGGGTTTTATTTTTTGAGACCAACCGGACCGCATCTCGGGCAGAACGTACACGGAGCGGACGCCGCGGAGGTCCGCCCGGTAAAAGTGGACGTCCACAAGCCCTGTGCGCGCAAAGCACGACCGCGCGGACTTCGCTCCGCGCACCAGTGTCACACAAAAGACTGTTCTGCATGGATTTTTCACATCGCGGGGATTTTTCACGGACATTTTTACACGTAGTCCGCTCCGCTTATAGTAAGCCCGAGTCTGTGAGCACCTGTGTCTGCCTCTTCACCAAGCGCACAGCAAGCAGGAGAGAGAGGGGGGTGGGGCGGGGATTGAGCTAGGAGGTGCAAGTGCGCATGCGCCTCTACTGTAGCCTGGAGTTTGTTTAATAGTGACGGGGAGCCGATAATGGCGGACAATTTAGTCTTGACGAAATCAAGGAATGCGCCACTATGGCAACACTTTGGCTTTGAGCCAGACAAAGGAGGCAACCCTTGTTTGCACTGATTGAGTAAGCTGCAAAATTTATTTGTAAGGAATAAAAGAAACAACCTGTTACTGTCACTCTGTTGTCCTAAGGTCGTTTTTTATTTTAAATGAGTCAATTGCGCCTCCAAGTGGCGAAAATCCGGTATTACAGACTTGATGCGGTTTTTTACAAAAACTGGACAAAAACTGAAAAAAGTTTTTTTTTTTTTTCTCATACCGACCCAACCCTAGTAACTACTGGTGAACCAGGTGAAAGTGGAATCAAACGGAGACAGTTCAAGTAAAATAACAACAGGAATGAATGTAATTTAAAAAAAAAAAAACTTAAGAAACTTGAGCTGTGACAGTTGCTATTCGTGCAGCTGAAGGTCCATCCTTCGTCCGACGTCATGTTACTCATGGATTACCACAATAAACAAGGCAACTTCTTTCCAGCTCCGCATTTGAATTACATAAATTCAGACTTTATAAAACTGAACGAAACACCGTAAAATGTAAAATTGCGATACTTAAGTGAATCTTTTTTCCCCACCACTTTTTGGACCACCCGTCAGCTTCCCAGTAGAGAATGTATTTTAGATAGAATTTATTTGCTCAGACTAAACTGTCTGATTAAAAGAATAGATTTGTTGTTAAAACAGTTTTCCCTTAGCTAGCGCTACAGCCAACATTTCACCACTGTGCTACCTGATAGACATTTTCATCATATCTGTTCCAAGGTTCTGAGAGGGTTTTGTTTGGCTACAAGAACACTAACACATTTATTAGCAAATGTCTTCATCAGCATTTTGCTGATTTTCCAGTCAGGTCCAAACACAGAACATCAGTGCGTCACAGATGAGTGTGTTAGTGTTTTTTTATATCAGTAAAACTGCATCAACATGATCCGACAGCCTCAGTATCAGTAACATACCTTTCACTACCCCAAAGCTAATTCTAAACGACGAGGATCAGCTGTAAGAGCTTGTTTGAACTTCTGATGTGACCACACCCCGATTGTGTTGCCACCCATTGCTCCCTGGCTTTAATCTTATTTCATGTTACCAAAACTGTGTTCAGCACCTTTGCCAGGTTGTGGAGAGCACGCACCTCTTCACTGCCCTTGTACAATGAGTGTGCTGCTTTCACCACAGTCCAGGGCTCCAGCTGGGGGATTTTGAGAAGTTATTTTTGTTCTCCTTTCAGTATTAAAGATTAACATGGTCCCAGACATCTTCACTCTCTCCCACTACCTCCCCGTTCTCTTTCTGCCAGCACTAGCTCAATTCTTTATTTAGAAACAGGCAGTTAGTGTAGCGTGGGCCCACGAGATTGCACACCACAGTCTTGTCAGGACTACTAGATGTAGGTTACTTCGCTCAAATGTGACATAGAAGCCAGCTTTTGGGCCAGGCCGGCCGCCAAAGCAGGCAGGCTGATGCACACCACCCCAAGTGTCATTCCCTCGTGGGCAGTGGGTATAGACGAGGGATCAGGGACAGGGTTGACTCGGGTCGGGATGCCTCTCTGGGGTCCATTGTGACTCACCGTCCAGACTGCCTCACTTCATAGCCCCTCGGGGGAGTTTGTCATGAGCCTGTGGAAGCGTGAGCTTGGCCTCAGATGCTGCTACACTGAAGATACGGTCGATTTATTATTTAGTCAATGCAGATTCCTCACATCATGCTGTTTGCTCATAGTCTTCTATAATCAATCAATCTGTCAAACTTTAATTGTATAGCTGCCTTCATACAGGTTAGAGCAATATAGTATGCTTAACAGATGACTGAACAAGCTGATAATAAGACAACGACAAATATAAACAATTTGAGACTGACACAAGAAAAAAGTGAAGTAATAAAAATATAAAATAGATCAAAGACAATAAAATACATGGTGCCTAACTAATAGATACAGTCAGTGTCTGGTCATAGTTAGGGGGCGTGGTTAAAGGCTTTCCCCCAGCCTGTAAATGCTGGGAGCTTTTAAATGCACATAATACACATCTATAACATACATAGACAATATTACATTTACTTTAGATGAAATGGATTTTTGGATTGGATGGATTCAACCTGCTGAAAGCTACACAGCGACTCTTCAGCACAGCAGTTGCTTTGTTTCCCCCCTTGGCATGAAAGGATGTGACGTATTGTGGGCTTGCTCATAAATACCAGCTGTATCTTTAGTTCTTTTGCTGCACTTTGGAACAACTTCAAGACTCGTGCCAGAGGGCCTGAGGGGCTGACCTGGTTCATACAATGCAAGCACGTCAGACAAATAGGCAGGTGCAATGAAGTGCCTTAAAAGCAAGTCTAAAATGTTTTTGAGTCAATACAAAAACTGACAGGAAACCAGCGTGAGGACTTTAACATAGCTGTAATGTGTCTCTCATTCTGGTCCTGGTAGAGTTTTAAATCAATAATAATGAGTTGTCAGTCTGCCCTCTTGTCTTTGAAAGTCTTCAGCGGCGAGTTCCTTGTGGAAACATGTTAACAAGTACTCAGTGGAATTAGGCTTCTTATGCCACATCTGTGAAAGTTTTTTAGGTCAGAGCTCTTGGCTGCTTGTGCACCCATTAAAAAAGGCCTCTCCTCTCCTTATCCCTACATGATTTGTTTCTTAGTCTTGCAATCTATGCAAGCAATCTTGCTCATGTGTGCTGTCTTTAGGGCATCCTCTGGCAGTACAAGTGACTAATGAATGACACGACAAAGTCTTGCTCCCTGTCAGAACCATTCTGAGGCACTTATAGTTTAGGGCTGACCAACAGGGATCAGGGAGAAACCTGATGTTTGCCTCCAGCTGTGGCCTGACAGCTCAAATGCCTCAGTCACTTTCAATCAATCATCAGTATTTTTTTGTAAATAAAGAAGTCAACAACATAAATATGCCTGTCTCTTTGGGATATTGAATCATTGTATTCGTAATTTGAAACCAGCATTGTATCTCTGCCTCTGATGTCTGTGCTTAAGAACCTCTCTGTATCTCTCAACCTTCTTTGTCTTGTTTCCTCAGGCCTTCAACTGGCGCGGCAGCATCACCTCGTCCTGCCACAGGCTCAACCCGGCCACCCACTACCAGCACAACCAAGAGCTCCCCAGCTACAGCCAAAACTGCCACCCCTAAAACCCCCTCCTCCACCACTGCCAAGCCTGCTGCCTCCAAACTAACCTCCACTACCCCCTCTGGTGGCAAACCTCCAGCATCACAAACATCCAGGAACACAACCCCTGTGAAAAAAGGTAAAACACAAAACAAAATGGTAATGTCATGAGCAGGGATGCACAAGAAAGGATGTATCTGATCCATTTAAACTTATTGTGCCACATCCTCAGTTTGAGAGAGAAAGCTTCCATATTCAATTGTTTTTTTGTCCATTATAATATGCTGTTGTTTAGTTTAATTATATAATGTTTACCTGTTCCTTGTCCTGTGTTTTCTCCCCCAGATGTTACCAAAACAGCCACTTCAGCATCCAAAAAGCCTGAGTCCCCCCTCACTCGCCCCTCCTCTACAACAAAGCCGGCAAAACCTGAGACCCCCAAAACCGCCTCAAAATCAGACATCACCGCCAAAAAGCCTGCTGCCAGTAAAGCTGCAGACACAAAGACACCCAACCGCTCCAAAGCAGAAAGTAAGCCCACACCTAGCAAGGATGCTTCCAAGACCCCTGCATCCAAAACCGCTGCAGCCAAGACCTCCACCCCCAAGAAAACGGTGGGCAGCAGCACCCCAACTCCAGTGAAACGTGGCGCCAAAGCTGCAGAAAAGGAACCTGAAAAGGAAATAGCCGCTGCTGTAGCTGCTGCTGCAGCTATCGCTACGGCGGCAGCTGCCATCGCCGGGTCGGAGGAACCAGAAGCAGCTGTGGAGCCGTCTGCTGCAGACGCACCGGAACTGACGCCCAGCCAGAACGAAGCAGTGCAAGAAAAAACTTCAGACATCACACCAGAACCAGTGTGTGCACCAGTGTTAGAACCACTGCGAGAACCAACACCAGAGCCAGTACGGGAACCAACACCAGAACCTGTAAGGGAGCCGACACCAGAACCTATACGAGAACCGACACCAGAACCTGTAAGGGAACCGACACCAGAACCTATACGAGAACCGACACCAGAACCTGTAAGGGAACCGACACCAGAACCAATACGAGAACCGACACCAGAACCCATACGAGAACTGACACCGGAACCTGAACGAGAACCATCTCCCGAGCCCCTCCCAGAACCCCTGTCTGTATCAGCAGAGGCAGATGTAAGAGCTGAACCAGTCCAGGAAGCAGCCCCCAGTGTTCAGCCATCAGCTCAGCTGGACCTCTTCAAATTCGAAGAGTCTACCAACGACTCAGTTCCCTCCCTGGGAACCACTGTCATGTCTCCTCCTAGTTCCCCAACAGGTCCTGTTTCTCCTGTCAGAGAGCCGCAGAACGCCTCCTCTCTGCTCGACATGCAGTCTGACCCCTGGGACAGGAACCAGGCTCTATCTGACTTTGCTCCTCAGAGTTTAGTCCAGACAGAAGAGGAAAAGGAGAATGAAGAGGCACAGGAGACAAGGGAGGAGGAAGAGGAGGAGGAGGAGGAGGAGGAGGAGGAAGACAAGGAGAACCTGTTCATGCCTACCTCCATAGCTGCATCTGCAGGGGCCTTCAGCATGACGCCACAACCTCACTTGTTGGGTGTCTCGCCCATGGATGATTTCACCTCCAGGGACCTGATGTCCCCTCATGAAAAGGAGGAGGCAGTGGAAAAGGCTGATGAGGAGATAAATGAGGATGATGATGAAGAGGAGGAGGATGAAGATGAGGAACAGAGGAGACTAGGCCACCAGCCTTCATCCTTGGTCACTGACATGAGCACATCTCAGCCCTCTGAGGAGTTCCAGGTGAGGTCCTCGGCCTTCGGTGGCTCCGCAGGGTGGCACGGTGACGACCAGCTGTCTGGGATGGACTCTGAGGACGTGAGCAGCTGCACCAGCAGTCGGCAGCAGGGAGTCTCCGACCTCAGCAGCACCCAGCACACCGCAATACTGGAGGGCACCCAGAGCTCAGATGCCCTGGTCGACTCAAGCCTCCGCGGCTCTGAAGGAGATGGTAATCTGATGGGTTCTCCCAATGTGGAAACCCTGGCCAATGAGGAGGAGGAAGACGAGGATGAAGAGGATGAGCGGGTGGATGATATGGACCTGAGTTCAGAGAGAGTAGAGGAGCATCACAAAGCTTTCCACCAGCAGGAGCATGATGAAGATGAGGATGAGGATGTAGAGATGCACAGTGAAGGAGTGACAGAGAGCTGTGGGAATGTAGACGAAGATGACTTTAATGAGGAGGAGCGTTTAGATAACCTAAATCGCTCTGGTCCTCCTCCTTGCGTCCCTCCTACCTCCTCCTGGGGCCAGACCAACCCCTTCTGTGATACCTGGGCTCAACCAGCATCTCTGCTCTCTGTCTCCTCCCCCAGCCCTGTTTCTGACCACGGTGCTGCTGAATCTGAAACACCCATCCTGTCTCCAGCCCAGGCCCGTTTGGACAGCAGCGCTCCTTCCTTTGCTCCTGAGTCAGAGCAGGAGCCCCAGCAGCACCACGAGGAGATGAAGGGCTCAGCAGACGAGGAGGCTCATGCCCTATTTGCTGCCCCAGCTGTGGGCACATCCCAGCCCGGCACTCTGGGCGGCACAGCTCATAGCAGCAGCGAGACGAGCACACCAGAGGAGCTCCGTGACTACGACAGCAGCTCTGGGGTGGAGTCCCGTTCTGACAAACAGCAGACCCCAGTGCCTGCTTCAGTCCAGCCTGACATGGAGCAGGACCTGGGTATTCACTTGGAGAAAGGCGATGGAGAGGAGGAGGAGGCTGAGACACTCCCTGCCGACGAGGTCCTTGGAACAGGACCCCCAACCGCTCCTGCATCCGCCCCGTCCTCCCCATCCACCTCAGGAGACGAGGCAAGCGACACAGAGGGCGAGATGCAAATCAACGACCCTGATGCGCCAGTCATGATGGACGAGAGCGCCGGTTTTGAAAGCCCTCCTCCCACCTGTAATCTGCCAGCTCTTGAGGAGGATGAGGAGGCGGGGGACACACCAGCCGGAGAAGGCGAAGAGGACGGAGGTGGAACCACCCCTCAGTCAGCCAACTCTGTGGCATCTTACGGCTTCGACTGCACCACATCCAACTCCAACGCCCACTCCATGGCTGAGAGCTGCGGAAAGAGCCCAGGGATCTTCTCCTTGGAGAATGAGGAGCAGCTGCCAGAGGAGGCCAAGGACCCCTCCCTCATCAAGGAGCTCACCCTGCCGTCAGCTGCTGCCGCCGCCCAGGCAGACGACCTGTTCGGCAGACCCGTGGACCTGATGCCTTTGGGCCACCCGGGAGTCAACCAGCCTGGCAGTCTAGATGAGCACCACTACATGCTGGGGGGAAAGCTTGCAGCAGACCACCTGGAGGACGTCGACCCGCTGGAGCCCAGTCACCACCTCGGGGCGGAGGATTCCGAAGAAGCCGGCGACAGCCAGCCGCCGTACTACTCCACCATATGTGATAAGACTGATAGTTTTCTGGCAGGTAATGTATAAGTCCCTCCTCTTACCCCTGGAATGCACCTTTTCCCCGCAACCCTCCCCCGTTACCTGTTGTTCGTTTTCTCTCCAGTTGGGTTAGATGGGTTAGAAGAAAAAAGGAGAGCAAGATTGTAGGAAAAGATTTTAAAAAATGAATAAAGAAGATGGAAAAAACATGACTGTAGCAATTTTTAAATGAAGCCTCCCTCTTTCATACTGTTATGGTCATGGTTATGAGTGTACGGCTTAAACTCCTTTATGTACAATAGCTACTACCATTTTCTAGTAGAATGTTCTTTTTAAGTAACACTGCTTATTCTGTAGCCCCTGATGGGGTACTGACTGATTTGGTCCACTGTGACTGAGCTTTTAAACCGAAAAAGAAAAAAAAAACACAGATGGAATGAAATGGACTCATTGTGTATTTATCCTACTGTTTTTACCGAACAAATGTCAATGATTTTTTTTTTTGTTTTGTATTTGCTTATTTGTTGTTTTTTTGTTTTTGTTTTTTTCTGTTGAAACCTGGTCCTCCCTACCCTGTGTACACACGCTTCATGTTCAACAGCACCATAGCAACTAGTCACATTTTAAAAGTTTGTGTTTCAAGACTTTTAGCTATCAAAATAAAGGCTAGATATTAACACGGCAGATTTGTTGAGATAGGTGTGGGAGTATTAGATTGCAGTTGGTGAAGTTTTTAATGTGTGCTTCAAGAGGCTCTACGCTCTTTGCATAGGTTGTTAAGGTATATAACGTGCAGTCACGTACAGTATGTGTTTCAGGCATTTGGTTTTAAGTGGCTAAGCTTCAAGCCTCAGTTAGCTGATCATTTGTGTTCCAGACTAACAACTAGCCTTTTATTTGTGATGAGACCCTGCATTGTCCTACATCGCTCTCACAGTTGAGCTTTACACTCGCTGAAACGTTTTCATAGTGAGCGTTTGGTTTACTATTTCAACAGTATATTGCATGTTTAACTAACATAAAAGACTGTGTACTACCTTGAATTTGAAACAGTTCTACACTAGACATGTTCATCAATGAATGGTTCACACTAGGTTATCTTTCAAAATTCCATTAAAACATCATTGCAAGGCATTTTGTTCCTGTTTCTTATTTTCCCTGTGGATCCAGCATGCCTGAACTTTACTGTCCTCGTGTCCGAGTCGCTGTGTATCTGTGTGTTTACACGACTGATTTCCCATGGCGTCTCAAACTCCTCACCATGGGAATGACCGGTAAACAGGAAGTGATGCAACATTGTACAATGGTGTTGTATCTAAAATGGAATTTTGGTCAAATCAAGGAGGTGATTCTGATGGTGTCCCTGTGCCCTGTTCTCCAGCATGCTGTTGCCCTCATGACATTTACAGACACTACACAGGCTTACCAACATCACATTCAGACCTCGGCAGGTGGTGCTCACTTAGAAGGTGCCCTGTGGAGGTTTAACAAACGTGTTGAATGTATTTACCTTTTCACAAAACACTTAAAAAGCTGAATCTAACTATAAAGCAAGGAATCCGTTCATCCATTCTACTTGACACCTGGCGGGTGAAGTCCTGGGGACCTATGGGTGTTCAGTTGGGTTGGGTATCATTTAAAAATTACAATACCAGTACCCTTAAAGTGATACCAATACCAATAGAGTACTTCATTCGTTACCCATAATATGAATGGAGTGGTCTGTCCTATAGCCATACTTACAAATGTTTTGGTGACATCGAGCTGCCAACTCTGTCGTACACACCGAGCAACCTTAGCACACTATGGAATGTACTGGTTGTAGGTGCAGGAGTGTGAGTTCAGAGCTGGGGACAGTTGTGAGAGTCCACCCAGTCGCACACACCCAGTGACAGGGCTAAGTATTAGCATCAAAGGGTCGAGCCGTTTCGGTGTTGATTTGAGTTTGTTGGGATCGTTTAGCAGCTTGGTGTTGGACGTTAGCATTCGCTGCTGTGTTAGCTTGGACAGCGAGTCTGGAGATGGCAGCATCAGAAAGTTTGGATGGTCCGAGATCAGATCCCTGCGCAAAAAGGATCGAATGCAGATATCGTTTGACTGGAGATTTTTCGATACTACTTGGTACTGGGATATTTAGGTCTTGCTGACACCCAGCACTAAGCCCTAAACTTAAAATAAACACGCAAACATGCAGCAGTGTGGGCGGGGCTTCAGGGCTCTGCCATACTAACTTATAACACTAATAGCCTAACGATATCACCGACAGAATACCTCTGCTAATTTAATCCATGCTATACCTTAAAACCTACCTCTGCTAATTTAATCCATGCTATACCTTAAAACCACGGTGGTTATGTCAAAGCAAGCGACTATTTGGGAAATCACACCTCAGCTAAGTGTATTTCATCAGTGTCGCTGACGATTTAAGGGTTTTTCAGTGGCGGACGTAGTAATTTTGCGGCCCCAGGCAAACACTGTCTCGCTTTCACCCTTTCTTAAACTGAATATTGGTGTTGGCAGTGGTAGCAGAAGAACTTAAAATGTGTCCTGCATTCAAATTTTTAGTTAAAGAGTGAAACACAGGCACTATCAGCACAAGGTACACTTAAGAGTACAGCACTATGGGGGTCTTTCGTACCTTATTTTGGGATACAGTCAGTTAAAATAGCAACATAAACCAATATTTTTCATATCTAAACAAATTAATAAATCTAGCTGTTTGGGGTTCTGGTGTTTTGCTCAGGGGCCAAATGAACGCCCACATACTCAGGGACTTATGAGTTAAACATTGCTCCATATCACGAGCACTGGTCAGAAACTCCACAGGGTACATTTAACGTAAACTGGACAGGAAGTGCATCGACATGGACGTGCTTTAAACATTCAAACAGGGTGAAAACTACTCATGTGTCTGCAACCTCCTGAATGTTTCCCTCACATAGACAAACATACATAAACTCTTTGTACAGGCCACCTGAATGCACCTGAATGTTGAAGCTCAAGAACACTTTCTCCCTTTCATGACTTCTTCCTCTGACCTGCCCGCTCCTTTTGATCAAAATCCTGACATGAAAAACCTCTCTAGACTCTCACGTACCCCTCTGATTGTTTACTGAATTGTTAACATATCGATGAGACTATGCAAGTCCTATTTCAGGTTTGTGTTTTGGGACACCACTGCTTCCCTTGTATAATATACAGTTACATAGGGGCGCTTAAAAAAAGGGATTGAGCTGCGTTTAGCATCATTTCATGACAAATACATTCAATCAATTCAGTCAGTTTCTGTGATGTTTTTGTCGATACGTCCCCCATGTTGTCATCTGTCTCTTCAAATACCTGTTGTCTGTACTGTACTGTGTACACGACTGCTGTCTTGCATGATAAAGTGTGTTCAAAGAGGACAAAGCAGCAGATGTGAGTGTGGTGCGCAAGGAGAAAATATGGTTATTTGAAAGACAACTTAAGAGAGAAAACATCATGCAGTAACTACCTTATGATTTGTTCGTAGATACAGTGTATTTATTCCTGTGTCATGGATGTCACTTTATTTTCGGAGCCCCTTTATTTTTTTTCCGTTACACCTTCGCCCTCTTGTCAAATCTCTCCTGAACCCTCCTGTTGTTGTACCACCCGTTCTGTTTGATGCATGCATCTCTAATGGATGCACCAAGTGATCTTGACTGTCTCACAGGAGACGAGAAGACACGTGAAGCGGACGAAGGTCACAAGTGGCAAACACACTCACGGGAAGACAACCGGAACCAGAACCACACTTCTGCTGTCCCTATAGCCAATGGCCACTACCTGGCAATGGTCCCAGGCAACAGGAGGCCCATTGATCCGACTGTCGCGGCGCATTTCGCCAAGATAGCACCCCCGCCTCCTTTGATAGAGACCAGCGTTGACGGTCGCATGGGTGGAGAGCAGTTAAGGAGGCTGGAGCAGCACCAGGAGAAGCTGAGGGAGATGCAGCACCGTCAGGAGCAGGAGAGGCAGAAGAGGCAGTGGCTGGAGGAGGAGCGGCTGAGGCTGGAGCAGCAGAAGCAGCTGGAGAAGCAGCGCAGGGAGCTCCTCCAGCTGCAGCTACAGCAGCAGCAACAGGAGCACCGGCACCGCAGGCAGGTTCTGCAGTGGCAGCTGGAGCTGGAGCAGCAGTACCGCATGCAGCAGAAACAAATCCAACAACAGCAGCAGCTGAGGAGGAGCCCCACTGGAGTCATGTTGTCCCCGTCCACGGGGCTCTGCACCATCTACGAAGCCATGGAAACCAGTGACGAGGAGGACGAGGCCAGAGGTGAACACAACAGGAACATGCAGGTGGTGGGGAGGAGGGTGCTGTACCCCCAGAGCGTCACGCAGGATTTCCACAGGCAGCTGCGTCCAGTGCCTCCACAGGAACTGGAATGGAACAAGAAGGTGGACATGGTCCAGCAGCTCATCAACCAGACCCTGATGCTGTCTGGAGATGGAGGCTGCCCTCCGCTCCTCCTCCTCCCTGTGGGGACTGGGGGCACCTTAAGCCCCTTGGAGAGCAGCATGTGGCCCAACCTGCTGCCTCAGGTCAGCCCTCCTGCCGCCACAGTCACCTCCGTCAGCAGCTACTCCCCAGACAGCCGGGGCAGCTCTCCACCTGGAGACTGGACTGTGGTGGAGGTGGAGACTCAGCACTGATGACAACTGATCAACAAGCTGATCTAACGATGAACAGGTCAATACATTAAGTAAAGGGACAGTTCACCCCCAAATCAAAATCGGCTACTCAAGATAATCCACAGACCTTGTTGTGAGCAGTTTGATGTACGACCTATTTTCTTTCTACCAAACTACACACACCATGTAGAAGGAAGAGTGCATCTACTGCTAGCTCACCTAGCACCACTGAGCTAGCTCAGCTGGGAGACGCCATTAATGTTTACGTCATGCTGTCAGGAGCTCTAACTTCTCATCCATGAATACATTTATGCTTCTTCCTGCGTGGTGAAAGGGTTAGTTAGGAGGCATGTGTTTACTAATTTAGGAGAGGTTCGAGACAATGCCAGATGTAAACATTAAAGGCGTCCTCCTCGGCTGAGCTTTAATGTTGGCTAGCTCAGTGATGCTAGGTGAGCTAGCAGTAGATGCACGCCTCCTTCTGCGCAGTGATGCGATTGGCGGGTGTCGGTCGGTAAAGAGAAAATAATCCCAACATGAAACTGCTCACAACAAGGTCTGTGGATTATCTTGAGTAACTGGGTCGTGATTTCTGGAAAGAGACATTGCTGTTGAGTCTTTCAAATGTATTTTTTGGCACTTTGAGCACCACAAGCTGAGTGTCATCTAGTTCCATCATATTGGAGAGAGGACATACATCTCTACAGCTGATATCTCCAACACTCTGCAACCCACACCAAAACAATTTAGACTATAAAATAGTACTACAGGTAAGAGGAAACATATGCATTTTTGATTTGGGGGTGAACTGTCTCTTTATAGGAATAGTTTGACATTTTGGGAAATACTTGCTTTCTGGCCGAGAGAGGAATGGTATCACTCTCATGTCTATACAGCCGGCAGCCAGTTAGCTTAGCTTAGCACAAAGACTGGAAACAAGGAAACGGCTTACCTGGCGCTGTCTGAAAATAAGAACTGTCATGTTTCGGTTACCTTAGTCCATGGAGTCCGCTGTTGCACCACCATGTTTCTACAGTAGTCCAGAACGAACAAACACTGGCTCTAGATGGGGCCATTAGCTTTTTTGCGTCGATCACTGTACTAAGCGGACCCTCTGAGACAGGCAGTATTGGAAAAACACTGATTTTTCTAACATAAAACTGCTTTATTTAGCTATTTAACCAGTTAAAATCAATGGGGAAGAGACCTCTACAAATAATTAAGCTCCCTACGTCTGGATCTTTAGTTATCTGGGCTAGCAGCCCATCTGCGACTAACCAAACAGCGTTGGAGAAACACTGATTTGTAACGTCAAACTGCTTTATTCAGTCTTTTTACCGGTTTAAATCACCCGGTCCATATGTTTTGTGGTGGGTGAGACCTCTGCAGATAATTCAGTTCCCCATACAAACCACCTAAACAATGAACACTGAAGGAATTCTAACCAGGAGTTCACCTTTGGCACATGGGAGAAGTTTCAGCTGGTTTCAGTCTACAATCCTCACCACTAGATGCTTCTAAATCTCACACACTGTTCCTTTAATTAGGGAGTTCAGCAGTGGGAGTCGCTGCCACTGGACAGAGCAAAGCTATCTCCCCTTTGTTTCCAGACTTTATGCTAAGCTAAGCTAACTGGATGTAGCTTTATGTTTAACAGACGGAAAGTGAGTGAGCTTATTTCCCAAAATGTCAAACCTTTCTTTTAACCATGCCTATGCAGAGCATCCGAACTTAGAGGCAGATTTGTATTTATATTGTATGAAAAGCCATAGCCATACAGAGAGACGTCATCACTTCAAAAGGTTTTTCATCCCATCACAAGTCACATGTCATATGACCACACAAAATCAATTTCAGGTCAACATCCTTATTCTTATAAGACCAAACACACACTGTAGCTGCACCGTGTCACTGATTCCTGTTCCCTAGACATGCATATCACACTGTAACCTCGCATTAGAGCATGTTTCCTTACCAAAAGCTCTTAACAGCACTCCTCAGATGTCTTACTCTGAAATGCACTGTAAAGTTTTAGTCATGTGTTGTGTGGGGCGGCGCTCCACTGTGTATTCTCTTCTATATATGTGTCACAACCAGAGACCAAACACTGGTCACGCTCTCAGATGAGAGACTGAGCTATGACAAATTGCACTTGTTTTTCTTGTTTATTCATTGTGTTGGCCAAAGTATTTACACAGGTAAGTGCCAGTACTGTTAATAGATGTATATGTTGAATCCTTATAGTGAAGTGTGGAGAAAAAATATTTGAAACGGCCCATTGTGTGCGTCCGAAAGGCCTGTTTGTGGACGATGCTGTGATGTAATCCACCAGTCTGTGGTCAGTAAATGTTACTGTGACTTCACTGGACAACCAGGTTTTCATGGACTTAATAGAGTCGTCAGTCATGGAGCACAAGAGAAGAAGGCCCTCCTTGTTGAGCTGCAAGGGGAGGTTAGGAGGGTGCTGGACNTGTCTTCTCTCACATTCCAAAGTTGTAGCCTCATTTCCTGGGTCGGCCACTATTCAGGGAGTCTCCGAGGTTACCGATGATGTCATGGTGGGAGAGAAAGGAGGAGATGAGACAATGCAGCGCTCTGGCAAGGCGACCAGTGGGAGGCGTGTGTGGAGGGTGGTGGGTGGTGGTGGTGGAGTACCAACACTTGCTCAACATTTATGTTCATTCCAACATAACTGGGTTTTTTTTCCAACATACATTTTGCTGTGTTTTGTGATTCGTGCGACATATCAGAAGCTTTAAAGATATTTTATATCAATAGGTGTGATTTTAAATTTTATATGTCTGGCGTGCAGAGAAAAAGCACCTGTGTCTGTCTCTTTGTGTCTGAGCTGGGAGGTGAGGTCAGTCGGAGAACTTAAAAACAACACTGCCCCCTGTTGGCTGCACGACTGAGACAAACCCAAATATAAATCATTATATCTGTTTTCACCTAAAACCCTTTACTGTTATGCACTGACACTGAATAAAATGCACAATTTTATATGAAATTAAGGAGTTACTTATCAATATCAAATGAATATTTATGACATTTTAAATCAGCGTACGTGTACAGAATATAATTTTATAAACGATATAACTATTTATACTGCAGCTACACTATGCATGTCAAATTATGTTTGTGTAAAAACAGTAGACGTAGCCACTGTGCTGCTATATATTATCATATCTAAGAGTTTTTCTAGTTTATCACAGCTTATATACATACGAGCAAGCACAACTTACAATAATATTGCATGCGTTTATAAGAGTGGACCTATGTGTGCACATAGAGTGCCTCAAGTTCCTTTACACTTGTGTCATTTAATACAGTTTAAGTGTTTACATTTTTAATAGTTTGTTTTGTGAATGTTTATCTTCTTTATTATTGCAGATTTTGTGTTGTTGTGCCAAATAAATTTCAGTATGAAATATGAAAAATCACCGCTCTGAATATGAAATAAAATTGCTTGAATACTGTCTTTGATGTTTGTGTCGTCGTGCTTCTGTCAGACCTTTAATGCTCACGTTATATGGACAAATAAGAGACGAAATAAGAGGCAGGACCCTGAACACATCTTTTCAGTCAACTCATTGGTGAGTATATATATGAGTCCTTTGCAGAGGGGACAGAAGTGAGAGAGTGGTAGTCATAGAGTAGTCCTTCTGCTGCATACAATAATATTAAATAGACTAATATTGATCCATTGATTCAGTCTTCTACAGGCACTTCGTGACTCCAAGAGGGTCTTCAGAGTTACTGCAGGGAGGCTGCCAAATTATTGTTTGATAATGTTTTTTTAGTTTTTTCTCTGAAAATGAACGTGTTTCTCAAAGTCAAGGATGCATCCTTGGTAGGATGAGTCCTTCCAAGGGAGGATCCTGCAGAGGCAAGGCAGAAGTCCTTCCTATTATTCAGTGGACACACATTGGAACAGGCTAACAAGTGTCCCCAGGTGATTTTCATTAACCCTCAGCAGACTGAGGGGGTTTCAGGATACTGCGGTAATTTTGGCACTCTGATGTTGCTGTACGGTTTGAACAAATGTAAGCTTTTAGGGAGAATATATTTATGGATCATACTTAAAAAGCAAACAGGTAGGCTAAAGTTGTCGGTGAAGATTCTCCTCCAGGTCATGGTAATCTATATCGTAGGCAACTGGAATCCAATATCTGTTCCGTCTTGGATTTAAGTGCATCGATGGTGAAGTGAATCTGTCTCACTCTCTCATTGAGTAGCTGGTTCTGGGCCCTCTGAAGCATAGTTGCAGCCTTGTATCCTTCCACAATGGAATCCAAGCCTAGGCTGTTAGGGCCTGCATCTCAGGTTGAAATGTAGGTGGTTCCTGTAGTCAGCCAGCTTCCTAGATGTTCTTTCAAATTCCTGTACCAGTTGAAGGGCATTCTTCCCAAATTGAATGGCAACTTGTCGGTGAAGATTCTCAGTCATCGAGGATGGAGCCGTGGAGGATCCACACGTGCATCCTTTGAATTTCTCTGAAACTATGACTCAGTCCTCCGTGAAACTCGGAAGGATCCTTGAGGATCCTTCCTTGACATTGAGAAACACCTAGTGTCTTCACTTCCAGCAAATCATGCGCAGAGAATTGTGGGTACTTTATACCTGCTAAGGATACACGCATTTGCATCTCTTAAAATTCTCTGAATGAAGGACTCTATCGTCAGTAAAATCTGAAGAAACTTTGCAACATTGGAGCAGTCCTTAGGCGGGATTTGATGACGTAGCCTCCTTGAGATTCAGCCATTTAAGGTTCCTTCCTTGACTTTGAGAAACACCCACAGGTCAAGATGGCAGCCTGAGTTTGATGCCTGACAACCTCCATCCGCCCTGTGACGCCCCCTCCATCATCTTAGAGGATGTTCCAGCTGACCTCATCAGGTAGGTGGCTGACATGGGAGGCTCACTGCCTTGATTACACTCACCTGGGCTTTCAAGCTATAAAAGCTGACCTAAACGTTCCTGACCTACACACTCCATTTGTTCATTTAAGTTAATCTTAGTTTAATAATTCATGGTTGTTTAACTAAATCTTTCGTGTGGACTCCAAGCTTGTGACATATATTGAGCCACTTTGTGACAAATGGGGGCTCGTCCGGGATCAGATCCGTCAGGTAAGGTTAAATCTAGCCTTATTGTGACAAAGTAGGCTTGATCTGGTTTGTGACTCTTGTGGTGTGTGAATGCTAAATTGAGGTTAATTAAGCACTTTATCAGGAGTACAGATTAAAGTGCTTTTGGTGTTGCGACAGAGATCTCTGGGAGTACCATGCAAGGATTTTTGTTGGATTATTTTTGTGTGGTCAAATTTTGTGGGTGTTGGAAGGGAGCAGCATTTGTCCCCACCTTGTTTGAAATGCAAACCAAATAATGTGAATATAGCCACAGTAGAGTGAAGAAGCCATGCATCCCCTCTGTAGGCTGAAGTGGTCGCTCTCAACAGGAGACCAACCAGTTTGTTGTTTTCACTGAGTGTGGCGGAGCATGTGGGTGAAGACAATGTCTTGGGAGCTTTTCCCTGGTTTCCTGATGGTCGCCAGTTCCTGGTTGTCTTCAATACCCACCACCAGTATCTGTCCGAAGACTAGGGTTCAGATTAATTAGCTAGTGAGCGTGACCATTTAGTCAGGGCTGGGGAGCTTGAGCTCTGTGGGCGTTCTTTGATTTCACCACTGCAGTTCAGCCCGTGTCGAACCAATCGAGGTTGGGTGCCGCAGATTCGCTGGCCAGTCATTGCGTCGAACCCTCAAACTCCTTGGAGTAGTGCAAAAGAGCCATCAAAAAAATCGGGCTGGGTCGCCTGGGCGAGGGTGTCTGAAGATTAAAGACCCGAAACACCCCGTGACCTTGGGTTCATTACTGAGGATGTGTCCAAGTAGCACCAGTAGGTGTATTCTAGAACTTGTTGCCCCACAACAAGAGTGGGGTGATCCTTGACTTTGAGAAACACCTAGGGTCAGAGAACAGTGACAGAACCACCAGACCAGTGCTAAACTCCAGATGTGTGGACCATACAGTATGGGTGTCTGATATGGAGGAGCTGTCTAGGAAATCTTCTAAGGGACTGTGATTCCCCTGCATCCTATATTATACTTCACTTCTCCCCCTCCCATCAAAACTAATGTCATATTAGGATACTGCTTTCCTGGCCTCATGTTGCAGCCAGTTTAGACGGACTCTACTGGATGTTTATTCGGGCTCAGGAGATGGTATAGACTAAGTAAAGGGCTCCCTCTAGTGCCTGCAACATAAAATACAAAGATTTTGTGGGTGGTCGGTTAAGATTTTATATTCTAACTGGTTTAAAGCATTTCCCCACAATAGTTAATGATAAAAAAAGGCAACAACACAAATACATCTATATAAAAACAAACAACAAAATAAATAGTCCAACAATAATAACAGGTTCCCCATATAGTTTCAGTTTTCATTATGTGATACAACAAACAATAACGATTAAAAAAAAAATCTAAAAGTTAAGAGTAGGGAAGGTAATTTAGTTTTGTCCCCATATTTTCAGGAATGTGTGGCCTTAGTGGTGTGTCAGTGTGTTGATTTTTTTATATAACATAATACAACATATTATAGTAAGAGAGCAGCAATTGCAGATATGACCACAAATATTGATTCAACAAATAAAAAGCCAGCTTTGGAGGAATATTTACAACCAAGTAAAACCTTTTAGACATCTGTTTTTGATCCGCAAGACCAATGCTTTTATTTTGAAACGACACGCAGGAAGTTATCTGATGCATCGGCGGAACGCGGAAAACTTGAATTCAGTTGACAGGAAGACGACCATACTGCTAGCTGACAGACAAGGTGAGTGAATGACAGTTTTTTATTATTATTTTAGTGACAACCAAGCAGCCCACTGTAAGTTAAAGTTTAAGGAGAAGTTCAGTAACGTTAATGTTAGAAGCTTTAGCTGTGACACAATGGGCTGAAAGCTACTGGCTAATCATGCATGATGTGAACTCTTTAAGTCAGTGACATGCTCATGCTCTTCTCTGTCTCCTTTAACTTTAGCTCATATTGGAGTTATGATATGTAGCATGTGAAATAGAGTATGGTGAATGTGCTAGGAAAGGTAGTCAGCACTGTCTCTACCTGGAGCTCGCATAAACGGAGCCTGGGTTTGGTTGAAGGTGGCGGTGCTGTTTGGGCTGAGAAAGCCATGTGTAAGTAAGGTAAAGGAGGTTGTTGGGTTGGTGCGGGGAGCAGTGAGACCTGGCATTAGGGGAGTGTCTCTGGGACGCCAGAGATCACTGTGTAGCCTCCTGGAGGTGTCGTGGGACCAAGTAGACGAAACACTGGTGAAAGGAGGTTCCCACCCGATGACCCCCAAAGCCTTGCCATAATAGCTTATCATAGGGCTTAGGAGGTTATTCACTGAGTGCTGATCCTTTCTCTAGAGCACAAACTTCTTGTGTGTATTTGAAGTCAAACCCTTCATTCCAAATTATCTTCAAGCATTATAATGTAATATAATCAATAAGCAATAAGGTCTAAGCATATATTTTTTTAGTCAAATAATGTGAACATTTTCTGTGTTTTCTTTTACTTTTCATCAGCTACTTAGAGTAAATTTTGCTGATAATATGTAAATTAGGCTGACCTGTTCTCCTCTTTTGCCTGGACATGTCTATTTTTCATGTCCTGTCCAGGGCGTGTTCATAAATTGATGATAATGTCCGTTTTTCCTTGTGTGTGTGTGTGTGTGTGTTAGAGTGCGCCACGGGCCGCATATTTCTGTCCGAACCCGACAGTCATTCTGTTTTGTTATGTCCGAAACCGAACCAAGCCCGACATTATTTAATGACTAAAGCACTGAGTTTGTGTCACACAGCTGTTATGGTTACAGGCTATTTAACAGGCCGGCGTGCACCGTGGGTGCTCAGCGGAGAGGGAGACCTCCGTGTTTGAGACGGGAGCGGGTGGCGGGAGGTCCAAGGCTTCCAGCGAGGGGAGAGGGATAAATATAACAAAATAAGATAAAATAGGAAAACTTGTCTCCCTCTTTTATTTAATTTTCAGCGTTTAATCAAGGCGGAGGCTGGCGGCAGAAGGTCCGAGGCTTCCAGAGAGGGGAGAGTTAGAAACAAACAGCCAATGTGTGTGTGTGTGTTCTGTTCAGGTGTTGTCACGTAAATAACAGTGCCCAAGCAATAAACAGGACAGACAATAGGATTTTATTTATTTTTACACTACATTTNAATATGGTCACCCCAAAAATACCTTTACTCAAATGCACTATTAAATGCAGGACTTTTACCTGGTGCTACTTCAAGAATGCAAGTTAAATTTTACCAGTTACTCTCTGTTTTTTCTTCTTTCTTCTTCTGGAAAGAAAAAAAAAAACATTTAAAAGGTTTTCCATTCTCCACTGCTACCACACGGTGGCAGTGTAGCACTGGTTGAGTTTTGTGTCGGTTAGAAGCAGCTCTTTGGTGTCACTTTTCATGCCTCACAAGCCGCTCTAAACAGTGTATAGTGCTTAAAAACATCCCCGTCTAGGTTCTGAGAAGCCACTGGATATACTGCAATGACTTGATAAATCTCAAGTAGTGTTGATTGTTGGTCTTGTACAGGGGGCTGCAGTGGTCTGCAGCTTAGCAAGCGTCTCACCTAGGTGTCATGCCATCCACCAACCCATCAACCTCCCAGTGATAAAGTCAGCTTGTATATTATGTCCCTTTTGAAACCAAGATATAATACATATGAAACGTACAAATGTAACATATCAATGGTTTGCACAAACAGTGCTTAAATATTAGGAGAAAGACTGGATTACAGTCCCTCTCACACACACACACACACACACACACACTGCTATAGAGATTGTTTATTGTTTATTAAATGAGTCCCCATTAGCTGACGCCTTGGCGACCGCTAGTCTTCCTGGAGTTCATAAAAGACATAAAACATAACAGACATAAATGTAATGGACTAAAACATAATACAAAATACAAACAGACATAAAACTAATACATACAGTCATGTAAAAACCTTGCACGAGTCATGCTATTAAAATGATACATTCATGTATACCATGTATAGTTATACAGTCAAGATAGCAAATTCAGATAAGTATTTTATAGCAAATTAATTTAATTATGGCATCGATGCCAACAGTATACATTTATATTTAATCATTTCATTGGAAAGAGATCTATTGTACTACTTAAGGAAAGATCAACCAACCCTTTTACCAATAATAACACATAAAGAGATGAGGACATTGTTTTTCAAATGTCAGATGTCTGGCCAGGTAAAAATCAGAGGATCACAGAGGGAATGAATCACTCTTCTTGTATTAAGGGAACTGCTCTTCAGTTAAGGGCTGAGCTGAGCTTTAAGAAGAGCTACTGTTTGATCTCCCAGGTGCAGGTCAGAGGAAAGTCGCTCATCTTCTCCTTGAACACTTTGTCAAAAAGTTCATTCTGAGCCATTGTGAAGACATCCTTCCAGTCACCTGCTATACCTGCTCAGACACAGAGAAAGTTAGAGATGCTTATTTCTCTCCCACCATTTAACGTCTTCTTTGGAAATGTAAAAAAAAACAGAGGAGTCATCAGCATGGAAACAAACCTTTGCGCATGGTTTGCTTTATGTAGCGGTTGGATTCAGTTAAGTCCTTGTAGTTTGCTTTGGGGTCTGTCTTCATGTTTTCGAAGGTGGACATCTCCACAACATGATCAATGGCTTCATCTGTCAAGTCTTTCCCCAGGAAAGCACAAAGCTTCACAACTTCCCCTCTGAGATCCTGCCAATCACATTTGTGTAGGAATATGTTAATATGTGTGCAACACGTGTGTACATGTGTATTTGCTGCATTTCTAAAATAGTGTGCCAAACAGAAGACCCAATATATAAAAGAAGATTCCCGACCTTCAACATGTTCTCATACTGCACGTAATGGATGTCCAGTTGATCTCGTGCTTCGTGATATTCTCGCACATGATCAATGCAATTATACTTAAGCCAAATGTGCCATTTCCACTGGGGGAAGGGGTGAAAAACATATTTGTTAGATGGACAAACTCATTTTGGCCGCTTGTATCTATGACCTCATTCTCTCAGTCACTACCCAGAGCTCATGACCATAGGTGAGGGTTGGGACGTAGATGGACCAGTTAATCAATCTCCCTCTTTACCACAACCTCTTCACTGCAGAAGCTGCATCAAACTGCTGATACCTCCTCTACATATATCATTGACTATATTGTGTTTTACAGATAATATTCTCTTAAAAAGACGCTAGATGACTCTCTTAAAGAGGTGAATGCCTGGTCCTGCCATTATTGAGAGCTGATTTAACCCTTTGTCATGACCGTCAAGGTGAAACTCATGACACTCCTTTTAATACTCTGGACAACCTCCTTTAATTAACATCAAATACATTAAGGGTGTTTTGCGTAATTGTCTTTTTCTCTTGTTTTCTTGCAGTGCTGACTGCTGTTTTGCCTAGGGGTTATATTTCTATTAATCTACTTATCTTATGTAATTGACCAACTGCCCTTTTTAATGTTTTTTTTTTCTTTGTCTTTGCTTTTTAGGCTGAACCTTGCCTGAGGAAGGGAGGGTTGAGGCCTGTCTAAGCCGGGGCCTAGCTCCCCAAGCATCCACTCCTTTTGCACGGTTGAGTGTTGTTTGCTGTGTTTCACCTCACTCTTTATTTTTAGTTTCGTGTGTGTAACCTCACTCCCCTTTTTTTTTGCATTGACTTGAGTGGGTCTTCCCCTTAAATTTCCCTCGGCTTGGTAGACAGCGAATTGGTGAATGGGACCATCTAAAATGGTCCCAGTCCTCACCCTGTGGTCACATAATCTTAACTAAGAATAGTAGATTGAAAATAAAAAAAATACATCAGTTTTCACAAGATTTTAGATTTCATCCAAGTTTATTTGCTACACATAAACAATTTTTTAAAAATATAAATGTAGCTACTTTTTCAAAGCATGCATGCTACGTAGTTTCCATTCATTCTTTCAGCCACTGACCTGACTTGGGGTATGTGACGAGGAAAATATCAGTAGGACGGATCTCAACATGCTTCAGAGCATCAATGTCTGTGGGTCGCAATTTGTCCTTGACCAGGAAGTTTGTCTTTTTGTACTTGAACAGGTAAGGGCTCACTAAATCCAGAGAATCTGTTGACGCTAGCATTAGATAAATAAATGAGTGAGTAGTCAATTAAGTATTCTTAGTTAAGTAGAAAAAAAAACATGTTTACGTTTAAAAATATTTCTTTATGTACACCTCTACAGTCAAGTCAGTTTCATCTATACAACTAAAATCACTACAACATACAAAAGCCTCTGTCTGTAGACCCTCACAGCAGATAAGGAGAAAACTCCCAAAAACCAGCTCTACCAGGTGAACACAATAAGAGAAGCACTTACTTGAATCCATGTCTGTGTTCCTGTCCTGTTTCCGATGCTGTAGTGCAATCAGTGACTGACTTAAGACTGACTGAACCAGTTTTGTTTGGGAGGTTATGTTAAAATAACTTCAACAAGACTGATTGATGATGATGATAATGACAGTAACCATGATAGAACATACAGGCTTCACTGTATAGCAGGTTGGATAAGTAAGATTGCATAAGCCAGGGCATAGGTTTCCAGGCACAGGAAAATGAAAGGCTCGTAAACACTGGCATTGTGAATGCTTGTCATGAATTGACATTGTATCTGGTTTTTACCCTGTTTTTAAGCCATATCCTGCACTACACTTGTAG
The DNA here is from genome assembly GCF_006386435.1 of Epinephelus moara. Taxonomy (NCBI): domain Eukaryota; kingdom Metazoa; phylum Chordata; class Actinopteri; order Perciformes; family Serranidae; genus Epinephelus; species Epinephelus moara. The sequence goes on along the minus strand of NC_065523.1, from coordinate 31,544,870 downwards.
TTCCTGGTTGTATGTATTTATATATATATATGTATGTGTTTTAACAAAGTGGATTATTTTATTCATCAGGCGTTCAGATTTTAAGTTTTGTTTCCTGGTGCGGATAGTCCACTGAGGACTGCAGAGACTAGGTCAAGATGAAGTCTACTACATGTGCTCTAGACCACTGGTTCCCAACTGGTCCAGTCACAGGGTCCAGATTTGTCCTTAGTTCAAGGTCCACAAAGTTTAATATAATCAACGTCATACTCTTCGAGCTAGTTTGTTGTCTCTGACAAGTAGCTCTGAAAATGTCTTACTAATTCTACAGCAGGAAACAGCACTTCAAAGTAAAAGGTCTGTGCCAGAAATTCACTGTACATCAAAATAAATTGGGTGTTCAAACTTGACACATTCGTGAGTCACTTGCGGTCCATTCAGAAAGGACCCATGACCCACCTTTGGACTGCAGCCCACCAGTTGGAAACCACTTCTCTAGACCCCATCCCAACCAAGCTGTTCAAATCCTGCTTCCAAAGCCTTTCCCAACCAACAAGTATAATAAACTCATCTCTTAATTCAGGCATATTTGCTCCACCGTTCAACGCTACGGTGTTAAAACCCCTTCTCAAGAAATCTGATGTAGATTACTCAGATTTAAACAATTACAGACCCGTTTCTAATCTACCTTCTCTCAGTGAGGTTTGAGAGAAAATTGTTTCTAATCAGCTGCGGGTTCATCTAACCAGCAATGTCATTTCAGACAGGCTCCCATCTGGTTATAGAGCAAACCACAGCACAGAGACTGCCTCACTGAAAGTTGTGAACAACCTGAGAATTATTGCGGATGCAAACAGTGTGGCTGCTCTCCTTCTTATGGACTTACATGCAGCATTTGATACAGCCGACCACTATATTTTAATAGACAAACTTAAGAAATGGGTCGTCCTCTCTGAGAGTGTTTTAGCTTGATGTACGGCATATTTAACCGATAGCCATTTTTTTTGTCAGCCTTAGTGCTAATGTAACAGAGACTCATGGTAATGATTGCGGTATTCCTCAAGGAAGCATTCTTGGCCCAATTTTGTTTTCGTCATATATGCTTCCACTTGGAAACATTATCAGCCATTAGGGTTGGGTACCGTTCATAATTGAACCGATACGGTACCGGTACCGGTATCTGGAATTCGATACTGCTACCAAACGGTACCTTATTTCGGTACTTTTTAACCCTATGGGCCCTAGGCCTTTTTGGGGTATTTTTACTGCCTTTACTTTTAAGCTCATATCACAGTGATTATAAAGGCTACATACACATGTTATATCTTGTTTTTTTCAGGACAATCTGGGCTATCCAGTCCTCCTATGTGCCTGTATTTTATATTAATTTTTATATCAATGAAAAAAACAAATCTGTGTGCCTAAATTCTTACATTTTTACATGTATCTCACCATAGCGAGTTGGAAAATGACATATTCTACCATATATGAAGAGGGGAGACTCTCTGGAATCTGGCA
>NC_065523.1:31538555-31542431 GCF_006386435.1 Epinephelus moara | reverse complement strand
TGATGGGATGACAGCACAATGATGTGTGTGGTATCACTGGAAAGCTCTAGTCCTGCGCTTTCATGTGATATGTGTGGCATTTCTGTGCGACCCTGCATTCGCGAGTAATCCATCCAAGAGTAATGTGTGTGCAAAGCTGTATGAAAGCTCTGTTATACATAATTTTATTGTAACTTTATCAATTTTTTTCGCTATGAAAACATTGGATTACCGACAAGTGGTTGGCCTTGTCGGAAAGCTACAGTTCTGCTGTGTCCGCTGATATGTGTGGCTTCTCGCTATGATGGTCGGTCGCGGAGAAAATCCACAGAGAAGAACGGGTGTGAATTTGGACGCACTATATGTCATTCGGGCCCATAGTCTAAACTTCTCAGTTTCAACATTTTATTGAGAACATTTAGGAACAGTGCTGCACGTTAACTTTTGTCTGCACATTTTTTTTGTTGCCATTGTTGCTGAGTCTGAGGTGCGAGTCATGCGCTCTTGCTCCGCCTCCACCTCAGGTACCGAAATTTGGCACCGATTCATTTTAAGTGAATCGGTACTCGGTAGTACCGACGTGAATTGGTACCAAGTACAAAAAGTACCGAGTTTCGGTACCCAACCCTATCAGCCACCACCATGTCACTTACCATTTTAACACACCTTATTTTATCCCTGCTGTTAATTTTTACTCTATTTCATCTATTCATTTTCTTTGTATTCTATAGATTTTTATTCATAATTTCTACTTTTAATTCAATAATTTAATTTTTTATAAAATTTTCCAATTTTATATTTTATTTTCTTGTAATTTCCTAGTCTCGCAATGCTTTGTGTATAGTTCTTTGTGTTATCCTTTAAATTGTGTGTGTGTTCTTTCACTTTTATGTAAAGCACACAGACAGGTACCTTAACATCAGACTAGCAAGTGCAAGGAGGCATGATGCTGAATTATAATTTTGAGAAAGTCAACAAGGGAGGAGACTAAAAAAAGAAAAAGAAAAAAGTAACCAACGGATGGAGGTAAACACAGGACGACAACGTGAGAGACAGACACAGTGTTTCAGTCAGACGGATACGATCCATCAGTCAGTCAGACATTCAATGTCAAAAGAGGGTTCACTGGTGGATACCTGTGCAGCGCCTCCTCGCATGATCTCCGCATGACAGTGTGTCGCTGGGAGACTGTGCAGTTTGTGTCACATTGCAAACTGAATTGCATTTCCGTCAGCCTCAGCTGTACTTAATGTGTAATGCTAGTTATTTAATGTTAGCATGATAACACACTTAACAACAATAGTTACCATGGTAAAAAATATACCTCCATCCATCCATCTGTTCACTTTCACCTCTTGTCTGCACTTTTGCTATTTTTATTATCGATTTGTTTTAAAAATTGTAAATCATTTAGTGATTAATTTGACCTTTTATATCTTTTTTCTCTAAACACTTTTCTGTATCGTTTATTATATTTTATATTTTATTGCTCTGTAAAGCACTTTGAATTGGCCTTGTCTATGAAATGTGCTATACAAATAAAGCTGCCTTACCCTACCTATCAGCACCTCTGAACATAAAGTCCTGAAAATGAAAATAAAATTTCAACATCTACAGCTCCGTAACATCTGGACACAGCCCATCACCCTGCTGAGGACGATCATGCGATACAAACAAAAACTTCACAACAGCTACCAAATGAGTGAGATGTTTTTGTCAAGGACTCAACCACAGTAGTTCATTAAAGGATTTATCTTCAACTGGTGTGTTTTAGCCTGCAGGCCTTGTTTGCTTTGTTTGCATGCAGCAGTGGGGTGTGGTTACATTGCACTCAGCTAAGACAGCAAGTGCCAAGGGATGGGCACACTGAAGATACATTTCAAGTTTGCATTTATTCATTTCCTGCACTGCACTGTAATTTATATTATTCAAACACTTTTATTGATTTTAACTGAACTGCAACTTTATTCTTGTATTTTTATCTTTGCTACTTGCTTATCTTTGTATTTTTATCTTTTATCCTGTCTGCTTTTTTGCTATTTTTAATGCTGATTTTTCTTTTAATTGTTAATCATTTAGTAATTTGACCTTTTTTATCCTTTTTTTCTTCTTTACTCTTTTATTGTACATCTGTATCTTATATCGTGTTTTATATTTTGTTGCTCTGTAGAGCAGTTTGAATTGCCCTGAGGTATGAAATGTGCTATACAAATAAAGCTGCCTTGCCCTGCCTTGCCCTGCCTTGCCCTGCCTTGCCCTGCCTTGCCCTCACCTGAAGTAATGATATGTGTACATATACAGTATGAGCTAATCAGGTTTTAGTTGGCCAACTGTGACTGTGGGGTGCCGGATCAGGTTATGTGGGACAGGATTAGAAGTGACATGAGGACTCTCTTGTCTTTCCTCACATTCAGAGTCATAGATAAAACTCCTTGTCAAGGAAATTCCCTGACTGTAAACGTGGATCGTTTACAGGCAGTTGTAAACTGTATTTTAAAATCTTGCTGTGAATCTGAGGCAACAGAATCTGTCTCCAGCAGTCCAAATTGACAGGATGCAGGGAACCAGTTCCCCTCAATATTTAGAATATGTTCATTTGTCCCCTCCAATAAAAACCTAAAAGCAGAAGAGGATTATGGCATTTATGCCATAGATTGGCACAGAAAACGCTGGTTAAAGATGTCCAAAATCATGAAAAAAACGTCAAAATATAGTATGTTGTCCAAAATCATGAAAAAACGTCATAGTATAGTGCGTTGTCAAAAACCATGAAAAACCGTCATAGTATAGCATGTTGTCCAAAATCATGAAAAAACGTCATAGTATAGTGCGTTGTCAAAAACCATGAAAAAACGTCATAGTATAGTATGTCGTCCAAAATCATGAAAAATCGTCATAGTATAGTATGTCGTCCAAAATCATGAAAAATCGTCATAGTATAGTATGTTGTCCAAAATCATGAAAAAAAGTCATCGTATAGCATGTTGTCCAAAATCATGAAAAATCGTCATAGTATAGTATGTTGTCCAAAATCATGAAAAAACGTCATAGTATAGTATGTCGTCCAAAATCATGAAAAATCGTCATAGTATAATATGTTGTCCAATATCATTAATAGAAGTCATAGTATAGTATGTCATCCAAAATCATGAAAAAAAGTCACAGTATAGTATGTCGTCCAAACTCACGAAAAATCGTCAAAATCGTCAAAATATGTTGTCCAATATCATTAATAGAAGTCATAGTATAGTATATCGTCCAAAATCATGAAAAATCGTCATAGTATGGTATGTCGTCCAAAATCATGAAAAATCGTCATAGTATGGTATGTCGTCCAAACTCACGAAAAATCATCATAGTGTAGTATGTCGTCAAAAATCATGAAAACACGTTATATGTCATTGTATGTCGTTGTATGTCGTCCAAAATCTTGAAAAATCGTCATAGTATAGTATGTCGTCAAAAATCATGAATAAACGTCATAGTATGGTATGTCGTCCAAAATCACGAAAAATCATCAAAGTGTAGTATGTCGTCCAAAATCATGAGAAAAACGTCATAGTATAGTATGTTGTCCAAAATCATGAAAGAAACGTCATAGTATAGTATGTCGTCCAAAATCATGAGAAAAACATCATAGTATAGTATGTTGTCCAAAATCATGAAAGAAACGTCATAGTATAGTATGTCGAACAAAATCATGAAAAAAACGTCACAGTGTAGTATGTCGTCCAAAATCATGAAAAAACGTCATAGAATAGTATGTTGTCCAAAATCATGAAAAAACGTCATAGTATAGTATGTCGAACAAAATCATGAAAAATCGTCATAGTATAGTATGTCGTCCAAAATCATGAAAAAACGTCATCGTATAGCATGTTGTCCAAAATCATGAAA
>NC_065523.1:31531667-31538055 GCF_006386435.1 Epinephelus moara | reverse complement strand
GTCATAGTATAGTATGTTGTCCAAAATCATGAAAAAACGTCATAGGATAGTATGTCGACCAAAATCATGAAAAAACGTCATAGTATAGTATGTTGTCAAAAATGATGAAAAAACATCATAGTATAGTTTGTCGACCAAAATCATGAAAAGCCGTGATAGTATAGTATGTCGTCCAAAATCATGAAAAATCGTCATAGTATAGTATGTTGTCCAAAATCATGAAAAAACGTCATGGTATAGTATGTCGTCCAAAATCATGAAAAATCGTCATAGTATAGTATGTTGTCCAAAATTACGAAAAAAAGTCATAGTATATTATGTTGTCCAATATCATGAAAAAATCGTCATAATATAGCATGTTGTCCAAAATCCTGAAAAAAAATGATGAAAAAATCATAGTATGTTGTCCAAAATCATGAAAAAAAATGATGAAAAAAACGTTATAGTATAGTATGTTGTCCAAAATCACGAAAAAACGTCATAGTATAGTATGTTGTTCAAAATCATGAAAAAACGTCATAGTATAGTATGTCGTCCAAAATCATGAACAAACATCATAGTGTAGTATGTTGTCAAAAGAATGAAAAATTGTCATAGTATAGTGTCGTCCAAAAAAAAAGAGAAATCGTCGTAGCATATTATGTTGTCAAAAATCATGAATAAACGTCATAGTAACGTACGTTGTCCAAAAAAATGAATAATCGTCATAGTATAGCATATCGTCAAAAATCATAAAAAACAGTCATGTTATAGGTTGTTTGAAAAATCACCAATATCACCATTATTGCATTGCATTGCCATTGAAAAATCACAAAAATGTCCCAAAAGTTAAAGTTTAGTTTGAAATAATTTCAAAGTTTAACCCAGAGTTAACACACTTAAGAAGTAATGGTTTAGTTTGCCACAAAAAAATCATGACAAAAAGTCACAGTACAGTGTGCTTCGCAAAAGTCACAAAAAAACCCCACAACTCAGTTTACATAAAAACATCCTAAAAAAATTCATAGGAAAGCATGTCACCCCAAAAAAGTCAAATAGAATAGGATATCATGCCATAGAATATCAGTGAAGAATTTCATAGTAGTTAGTATTTCTCTTCCCAAATACTTCCAAATGGTCAGTTTTGTTGTTGAATCTCTACATTGTTTTGTTCGTGTAACTCCTCAAAGTGTATTGTGACCGTGCATTAGATTTTCATCTTCTAGCCTTTGAGCAAATTAGACAAACAAATATATTAATAGGTGGTCTTTAGAGGAGCTGGTCGGTGCATTTTGTTACCTCACAATGACCCAGGATAGCCGTTTCCACGTTTCCAGTCTGTATGATAACTCTCCTCTGGCTGTAACGTGCAAAACTGAAGACTGATGCTGCGTTTCTATTGGTTGATTAGTAGACATAGGTTGTAACAGCGGTCACACAGTGAGATGATCATCCCAAATTTCTGACAGTCGGAATTTTATCCCAGGCTGTCTTTGATCTCAAGACCGTGACATCAGCCAGTCTAGATCCTCTCTCACATGACATAGAACCACCGTTTTAGAGCCACGACCACCATGAGATATCACCACGTTTATTTTACACTGGTCCTCTTTCATGTGGGACAGCCCAAAATCTCACAGTGTATACCAGAGGATGTCAACTGAGTCTGCATGGGTTGTGTCTGAAGACTGACTACAAGTTTGAAAATGACCAAAAAAAAAAAATCTGATGTGGAGTTACAAAGGAGTGAGTTTACCAGACCTCTGTCGCTGCTCTTCATCTCTGCTTGAGGCTTTCAAGAAGGAGCACATGGACAATATCTGCTGCTGCCTTTTTTAAAAATGTGCACTGTGAGTCCAGCAATTATCAAAGCACCAAATCACTTTATGTTGAAACCACAAACAATTCCTACAGAGAGAGTAAATAATTTTATTAACATTCACAATTCTTCATCAGTCAAAATGCTAAATGACCTGATTAAAATTCTACACACAAAACTGAATGACAAAGTAGAAACAAATTCATCTTAATTGTGGAATTACAAAGGTAAATCGTGCCATTTGTAGCATCAAGGGGTTAATTATTTGTGTCAACCAGAGCACCAAAACAAGCTAACACAAAAGTAAAAAAAAAAAAAAAGCATTAACATGATTTCTACCAGTTGAGCTACATTAGTTAGTAGTGAGGTCCCTTTTTTACTTTTTATTTTATTTTAATGTGAGGTGATCAGAAAGCTTGAATACTGAGCGGTTTTTAGGCTACGACAGGTTCTACAAAGTTCTACTTCTTTACTCTATCATCGGCTTGCCTTTATAAACCTGTCTTCTGTAAACCTAGGTATAGATACTTTATATATATCATTTTTTTTTACACAGTAAAACTTGTTTTTTAAAAAGGGTTAAAAATACTGGTGATCAAAGCTCTGCATGTAGCCAATATTACCGAGAATGCACCGATTCACAAAAACCCACAAAAGAAATCTCCTGGGTGCATCATAGTACACAGTACGTTACACTTAGCATTCAGACAGACTTTGCTTCCCTTGCCACACTTCCCTGAGTCCCATCAAAAAGATTTCTGCATGAGATGATGTAACAGAGGATTTAAAAACTCTTTGTTTTCCACTTTCTTTAGCTTTTCTTCTTTTTGCTTCGATCATGATTTCACCAAACATAGAACGATGATCAAAATTAAATCTGAGCTCTTCAAACAGGCTGTTACTGATGAATCTAATACATATTGACTGAAAGATGAAGAATGTATTTGCAACTCAGGTCATGCACTTAGCAGAAAAAGGTATTTCAAAAATATTATTTCACATAAATCTGCTCTGGTCCTTTAAAGGAATACTTCACCTGCAAAATGACCATTTATGTATCAATTGCGCACCCCGTGTTGTGTTGAATTCAGGAATAAAACTTTGTTTTTCACACATGCTTCTGCAGTGAACGAAGAATCCAAAAAAGGCAAACATTCTTCACTATTAAAGGAAACAGGTGCGGCGTTTAACAACAGCTGAACTATATCAGAACATCTGTTTATAAACTCTCATACAACTCCTTTTCATTCCTTCACTTTCCGTAACTGCTTATCCTGTTGGGCAACATTGGGCAAGAGGCGGGGTACACCCTGGACAATTTAGAGTCACCAATTAACCTGCATGCCTTTGGACTGTGGGAGGAAGCCGGAGCACCCGGAGAAAACCCACGCTGACACAGGGAGAACATGCAAAGTCCGCACAGAAGGGCTCCCCCACCCTGGGTTCGAACCAGGAAGCCTCTTGCTGTGAGGTGACAATGCTAACCACTGTACCACCGCACCACCAAAATAATCCAAGTGTCATTTATCCGGCCATATGCTCAGTATTTCCAAAAAACATGCATTTTTTTGGTAAAACATTACAATTTAAAATGCGAATACAAACAGTCTCATGCATGGTCAAGTCCCTGGAATGCTCAGGCTCGCTACTCATAGATGAAGAAGTGTTTTATAAGTAACATTTTAGAAAAGCTTCATGTGTTTGGGAAGCACTGAGCACACACTGGATAACTGAGACGTGGATTATACTCTACGAGTTGTGTGAGAGTTTGTAAACTGGTGTTTTGATACAGTTTTGCTGTTGTTAAATGTGATCCCCATCAACTTTAATTCATGAAGAATGTTCACCTTTTTTTGGATTCTTCGTTCACGATAGAGGCATGTGAGAAAAACAAAGTTTTCTTCACCAATTCAACGTAACAGTGGGTGAGTAGTTGATTTACAAATTCCGCAGATGAAGTATTGTTTTAATACAATTGTACCGCCTTTGCTTCCCTCTTCCTAGCTTTGAAATCGGCGTAAGTTCTTTCTTCTTGCTTCCCCTCTTTCTATTTGTCACTAAAATATCTTTACTTTCTCCAAAAGCCGTACAAAACATATGTGATACAACGTCAGTCTCTGTATTACAAAACACCTTCATTATCTGAGCACTTGCTTCTTCAATATCCAGAGAGCAGACAGAGAGCTTCTGAGAACCTTGGTGGTGATGTGCTTGTGTGTGATAACATATTGGCTCAGTTGATTTAAGCACCACCTCGACCCACACAGGACACCGGGTGAAGCAATTCAACTGGCACCAAAGAGGGAATAATACAATTTTCACAGCCTTCAATACTCAAAATACTTCATTTCCTAGTTTTACTCTCTCAAACTCTCTTTCAGTCTCTGCTGGATATCCTCAGTTCGTAAACACGGGTCATTCACAGGGCTATGGTGGTGTTAAGCGGCGTGCAGGACATTTATCCAACACATCCACTGGTGTGCACCAGGAATCAACAAGCACATTTGGCGACTGAGCGCCGATTCCAGTTCCAACTACTGGGAAACCTCAGACCGATCCCATCCCGCCACAAAACTGTGGATAGAAAAATAAAAACACAGAAAAGTCACTGGTAATTTTTCTCTGCAGGATGTGACAGCCGTTCCCTCAAAGGCTGAGCCGCAGTCATTACGCCTGGAGAACATTACCATCCAGTCACCTCGGGGAAAAAACAGGGCCGAGGGGAAATGATCGCACCGAGTCTCGAGTTCAGTCTTCAGTGCTTGAAATCAGAATCATCACCTCCACCTCCAAGTCCATCCAGGCGCCACACTGTGCCGGGGAGGCTGTCTGTGTCTCCATGTGGGAGGCGATGTCATGTTTCCAAAGTGGTTATAGAAGAAGAAGAAAAAGAAGTCGTTCTTCCAGAGGGAGGAACAAACAAACGAGTCTTTGACGCTGTGTTCTCTTTCTGTGTGAAGGCTTTCCTCCCAGTTTGTGCCAGGCTGACAGGAGAGTGCAGAGTGCTGGCTCGGGGCTCCACCGTGGGATGATGGGAGATGTTTGTGGTCCAGCACTGAAATCCGGTCCATCTAGACCACCGGAGCCCCTCCCTGTAATACTGCAACAACAATAAGAAAATAGTATGAGCAAAAAAACATCACCACGTTTACATCAGTCTGTAGCTTAAAGGGATGGCTCAGATTTTTTTTAAGTGGGGTTGTATGAGGTGCTTATTCCTAGTCAGTGTATTACATACAGTAGATGTCAGTCGGCACGCTGCCAGTGTGGAGGAGAAGGCTGGAGTACCCTACGGAAGCTAAGCAACGAAGCTCTAGCCAAAGTTCAGTCAGGAAGATGATATTTTTCGTGCTCAGGCTGTAAGTTTCTTTCTCACCCTGCCATTCTCACCTTGCACACATGCTCACTCACTGTCTCTAGGTGACATTGTCGGTGTAGGCCCATTGAGTCATCAGCTGATTCACAATCAGCCAGTAGCACAGTGACACACCTTCTCTGTCAGCCTATCATCTTACTGCTCCTCATTTTAAATAGGATTCTTTCTCTGCTGTAGTTCTACTTTGCTGCCGTCGTGCGAGACCTCCACCTCCCCATCACTACCTAGTCTACAGATTCATCAGCCATCAACCTCAGAGTCATCAGCCACCACCACTACCAGTGTCTGGACTCCATAGGCGGATTTATCTTGCTGCAGTCTTGCTCACGCTCAACCTCCCCATCACCACCTAGTCTTGAGGGATTCATCAGCCTCATCAACCATCAGCCTCAGAGTCATCAGCCACCACCACCCCCAGTGTCTGAACTCCATAGGGGGATTTATCTTGCTGCAGTCTTGCTCACGCTCAACCTCCTCATCACCACCTAGTCTTTAGGGATTCATCAGCCTCATCTGCCTCATCAACCATCAGCCTCAGAGTCATCAGCCACCACCTCCACCAGTGTCTGGACTCCACGGGGGGATTTATCTTGCTGCCTCTCAGATATCCCTTGATCACAAAATATCTCCCTCTGGTGTCCAAGCACCAAAGATTTCTGTCAAATCTTGACCAGCACAAATCATCTGTCAATGTGTACATTCAAATATATTTTGTCAAAGGAGTCTGGTGACTTTGTAAAGGCTTCACTTCCCCATCTGAAAGAGCTACCTGACAGCAAGGTAAAGCAGTGAAAATATTACAAAAATAGCGCACCCTTACACTGATATTGATTTTTTTTTAGATGGCGAAAACACATTTTGCTGCTGCCCCCGTCCACAGCAAGACATTGCTGAGCTTCCATATAGAGCCCTGAGCGGGACTGTTTTCTTCATCCCGCTCCCGCCCACTCCCGCTGAATTTCTGACCATTACTGCCCGCTCCCGCAATGTGTATGTCCACTCCCGTCCACTCCCGCAAAACTCTGAGAATTTATGCCCGCACAATAATAGAGATACATTGATTTTGTGTCTTCTCCCATCCCGCTGGAGAAAACACGTCATTTTATAGGCTATTAATAAAGAGATTCATGGGGTTGTTTGTTTCGTTTCCCTGGCCTGCATGTCTTTTGACGCACTGGTCAGGAATAGCGCTCCTGTTTCGTTGTTTTCATTTA
>NC_065523.1:31461327-31530794 GCF_006386435.1 Epinephelus moara | reverse complement strand
AGGAAAGTGACCGACGGAGAAGGCAAACAAGGATTTGTATTGGCGTCGCTTTTCCTCGGTGGAGAGCCCTGAAGGAAGAAATTGGGCTGAGGGCAGACACGGATGTTGCCTTGCTGCTGTTGGATAAGTAAGTGACATGGTTTATAATTATATTATGAGTAGTATGTGTTGCTGTTACATGTACTGGACCTAGTACTTTATTATTTTCTTGGAAATGGAACTATGAACATAATGTAATGTTAGCAGCCTGGTGTTCACCACGTTGTGTAGCGTTGTGTACATGGTGTGAAGCAAGTATTACTCTGTGTACACGTCGTGTGGCGACTGGCGAGTGTTACTCTGTTTACATGGAAGTGCCGCCAGCTTATTAGTTGTAATAACGCATTATCCGCTGGGAGGCGACAGAAGTTACGCACTATAGCTTTAAAGGACAAAGGGTAGAGGTATGTCAACCTTAAAACTGCTGTAATTCTAGAAACTTTTGACTTTAATTTAGGACATTACTCGCCATATATCAACATCTTGTTTGTGTTAAAATGTATTGCTGCTCTTATGTTCATTCTATGAAAAAAAACTGCAGAACTGAGATACAGTGTAAAGTAATTTTTTTGAGTCATTAATCAAACAAAATGCTGAACATTAGCTGGCTTTAGGACCTTAAAACCTTGTATTTAACCCTAATTATTGTACATCACAAAAAAAGACAATGATGACAATGAAAAAAATGGCAACTAAAAATGTGAATATATAATTAATCAACACAATGGAATATTTATACTATAAATAAAGTACATGCCGTACAGAATGTACAGTTGAGGTGTATTATCTGTAGTTTCAGTTACACCACCAGAGGGCAGCAGAGAGTTTACAAAATGAAGGAGAGCTGTGTTGACAGACCGACAGACGAGGGAGATGACAGCAACCATTACCTCCTGATTTACGACTCCTGTGAGTGCACAGACGAATGCAACTGCATGGAAGAGTGCAATTAGTGCCGAGTAGGTAACCACTAAAACCCGAGCAGAGCCCCCTCTATTTCAGTAAATTTAATGATACATAAATCTCTGGTTTTTCATCATTACACAACACGAGCTCCAGCTGTGATGATAATCTCCTTTCTTTTGCCAAATCCAGGAGCTCCCATGTGTTTTTTATCTAATGTCTTTTATAAAAAATAACACTCCTTCAGAGGAAACTCATGAGAGGGTGTGTGTGCTGCTAACAGATGTAGAAAAGCTGTGATCTGTGTGGAGCCTTACAGTAAAGGTCAAAGGGTAAGTTTGGTATTTTTTTAACCTGGACCCTATTTTCCCATGTTTTTGTTTCGCAAGTAATGGGAGGAACATTTTTTTAAATTGGTCCAGTATTATGCGAGCCTGTGAAACAATGTCTGCAAAGTAACCACTCAGGGCCTGTTCTCACAGTCAATGTACGCCCACGAAAGGAGTTTGTTGCTCAGATTGTTGTCTGAAGTTATGGAAAGGATCCCTACAGAGACAGACCTTTTTTTGTTTAAGAGTAATATCCTTTAAGTTTAACCAGATACAGCCCTGATATCACCAGCGCCGAAGCCAAACCTGAGTTGATGATTGTTGGGACAGTAGAAAGATGAACTAAGAACAGACCTTTTTAATACCACTTAGGAGAATGAAATAGTAGTGTGCTCCAGGACTGTCTTTATCATACGATACTCAAAAAAAAAAACGCAGGTGCTCTTGAAGAAAAGGGTCAGAACATGGGAAGAAAGAATTAACTTCAGGCACATGTGAGGAGCAGGAACAGATGCGTTTGAATTAAGTTATAAAGCCTTTATTCCAAGACATGGCTGTTTAAATTAAAACACCGACCGGTTTCTTCAGGGTGCAAAAGGGTGGACAGGAGTCAAGCAAAACATTTTCATAAGCTTGGTGGGGGGGTATCACCCAATCTTGTTTAATAAGTGGCCCCTCATTGTGATCCATTGCTGTCACCACCTGTGCTCACTTATTAATAAAGATCGGGTGACACTCCCCTACCAACCTTATGAAAATGTTTTGCTTGACTCCTGTCCACCCTTTTGCACCCTGACGAAGACCTTAGGTCGAAACTGGTCGGTGTTTTAATGTAAGCAGCCATGTTTTTGAATAAAGTGTTTTTAAGTTAATTCAAATGCATCTGTTCCTGCTCCATGCATCAGTGCCTGAAGTTCTTTTTTCCTTCACACCTTTAAAATTGCAGGACTGATTCTGGTTCAACAAAAAGGGTCTCACCGCAGCCTGTTTAGCTGCTGCCGGGCTGGCTGCAGCGCTCTTGTTCAAAACATAAAAAATAAGAGTCCAGGTTGAAAAATGTTGCCCTTGCCCTTTAAGATTGCTCCATTTTTGGATTGCCAATCTAGTGAATAAACTGAATAAAATAAGGCATAACTGAGGACTTTAAAATGGTACCGTGAATAAAGAGGCTTCTGAAATGAAGCGTGGGCGACTCCGAGTACATTAAAGTCAGTGAGGAGAAATACCCTGGGCTACAGTATGAAACACTATTAAAGAGCAAGTCTTTTCAATTTGCCTCGACGGAAAAGATTTCTGCTCCGCTGGCTTTTCAGAGACACAGAGCGGAGGGAAAACAGAGTGCGGGGCTTGTTATTGGAATGCAGCGCTCAGACAGAACAACTCTTTGAAGTTTGCACACTCTGGACCGGCTCCATTAGAAACAGGTGTCTGTGTGTGTGTGTTATGTGTGTGTGGGTGTGTCTGCTTTCAAATATCCAGAGCTGAGTCTAAGCAACTGTGAGCTGATGTATCTGTTCCTGCTGGTGTTTTCTGTGTGGCTTCAGTAACTGTAGCAGGTACCTCACCTCACCTGTTCAGTTAATGAGGATGCCAGTCGAGCGTCCCTCCTCCTCTTTAATGTTCTTCAGGTTGTTCTCTGCCTCGTCCACAGTGCTGCAGCAGATACACAAACCACAAGTTAAATTACTGTCTTATGTGCAAGCCGTGCGTACGTGTACATATTAGTGGGTGTGCAGCCTACGTTAGAAAATCCCTGACGTCCTCCACGGTGATTTCTCCGGTGGAGTCGAGGGTGAGGTCAGCGCAGCTGAGGGGGGAGTCCAGCGGCGTGTCCAGGACGGGAGAGGACAGGGTGCTCTGAGGCTCTTCTGTTTGCCCTGTGAGCGAGAAACCAACACAGTCAGGGGCTGAAGCATCTGTGTGACTGACAGTGGTGTGTGTTTCTGGAGGAGTCTAATTGGCTCTGAAGAATATTCCCCAATAATGTCGGATTGAGTGAATATTATTTTGGCAAGCTCATTAAACAAAACTTTATCACAATTTGGTTAGACAGTAGGTTCAGAAACAATCTGTCATGTCTTTTATATCCCACCAACGTGCTTAAATGTAATAAAGAGGAGCGAAAGCAGGGAGTTCAGCAGCACTTGAACAAATGAAGATGGCTGAAATCTGTATTTTCAAAAAGCACTGCATCCTTTTTGTATCACTGGTTGAGGCTGAGAGCCCGAACACATCAGTTTAACATTACAACTATCTTTTTGGTTTCTTCTCCTTTAGTTCAGTGTTGTTTAAGTCACATTTTTCTTAAGTCAAGCCTGGTTTTCAAAATCCTGTTTTGATCACTTGAAGGTTCATTTTGGTATTCTTCAATCTGGACTCTATTTTGCCATGTTTTGTATCTAAAGCCCTGTTTCCACCAAACAGTTTCAGTATAGTACCTATGGAATCAAAGGCTCCGTCCAGCACTCACTGTATCAGTCTGCACCTTGTTTATCGTCCACAGAACAAGGCTACACGCCGACATTTTCAGTTGGTGGAGACCAAATAACAGAGCTCGAAAGGAGAGTAAATATTGGACCTACATTTATCAGGACACAAACCAACCAAACAAATGTTGGTGAGCGTTTCATGGATGTATACCGTAAATACAGAACTGTTTTCTAACAAGTTCAACATATCAACATTATAAGGTGATAATATATCAATGTTATGTTTACAGCTTGTTACGCTGCCCTCTAGTGGCCAAAAATGAATTAATGCTGATTTAACAGAGAGCTGATTTCACAGTGCGCTCCCGTAAGATATAAAAACGGATAATAATCTACACAGCAGAAGAGATGTTGTCTCTTTTATTCCATTCACAATCAAAAAGAAAGAGTTGACCAGATGCGATCTCTTTTAAATCTTTGTTTTCTCCTGTAAAAATTGTTTTGCTGATGCAATGATACTTTTAAGATTTAAAAATGGGAAATAAATATTCAAACATTCTCTGTTGCCTTCATGGACAGTTAATAAAGTCAGAGTGCCAGGTGAAAGCCTCACCAAGACATAAACAAACCCTACTCTGGTCTCCAGGACAACCACCACTTCCTGCCAGAGAGGGAGGTGCTGGGCAGGAGAGGCAACTGGGGCATACTGAATGGTTACCATGGAGACCGGAGGGGAACCCCTGTGCGGCCTGCTGGCAGTTTAAGAGGCTCAGAGAGAGAAGAGAAAGTGATGAAGAGGGAGAGTAGACGAGGAGAGAAATAACAAGAGGAGAGAGAAAGTGTGTGTGTGTGTGTGCGTGTGTGTGTGTGTGTGTGTGTGTAGACATACCCTCAGCCTGACCCATCTGGTTCTTGTGGGTTCCGTTGGCCTGCGGCTGCGTCGTCGTACCATCGCTGAGGAGACACATGAGCACACACCATTTACTTTGGCAGCAGACGGAGTAATAATAAAGCAATAACAGTAAAAGTATCATTTCTTTGGTTTCACATGCAGCTGAGAGCCTCCAGCTGGTGGAAACCCAACAGAGAGCACCATGAACAGTAGGTTTAGTGGTTTCCAGTGTGGGGTCCAGGGACCACCAAGAGTCTTTGACAGTGGGTCTCTGGAAAATGTTGCACATCAGTGAGCAGGTAATGTTATGCCTTGAGTCTAGTGCTGTGCATCAATATGATGAAGCACGTTGATTTGTCAGGTAGGGACTGGGATGTCACAAGAACAGATACTTGGAACCAAGTCGATGCCAAAATTCTGACAATGTGACGGTACTTGTTCTCCTCTAGTACTGTAGGTACTGGGGGTGCAGTTCTGCTGGATCTCAGCAGGCAGCATATACGCCCACACGTACTCTGGTCTGCTGTTAAACGCCAAGAGAAGAAGAAGAGTGGCTACCAGCAAGGAAGAACAGCAACACATGGAAGATGGCGACAAGCCCAGTGTATTTTGTCAATTCTTTGCTCCGCACATTGACACTCTGCTACAAACTCCAGCAGCACGATGAAACGCTGAGTGTATACTCTGCACTAAGCGCTGCACATTTGGCATTTTTGGGTAAAACGCTGCGCTCATCACTATCATTTTACCAAGTCGTCCAATCACAGTGGAGGAGGGGTGGGACAAACAGACTACCACAAAGACCAACCCTCACATCCTACATGTACAAACGCTGAACAACAACAGAAGAGAGGTATGTTAATATACTGCAGACTCTCAAATAGCGTGCCGTGATGCCAAACCAGGTGTGTTGGGTGTAAAGCAGGTCACTGATAAAAGCCACATTTCTGATAGTATTACAGTATACTAAGTGTGTGTGTTACCTGGCAGGTGTGGGCTCTAGCGGTCGGTCCAGCTGAACTGAGCAGAGCGGTTCAGTGATGACTTTGGCAGACAGTGAGAACCTCTCGTACTCTGAGGGAGAGATCAGGTAAAACCCTGTGTAGAAAACCAAAAGATAATAATTAGACAGTTATTATGACTTCAAAGTTGTGATATATTTGGAACACTTTTCTACTGTACTCTTTGTCTGAGGACGTTATTTCTGGAAAGACAAGCTCATTAATTTTCCCGTTTTAAGAGCCACAAACAAATTTCCATTCACCTACACTGAGTAGGGATCCATGGCAATAACTACATGTGTGACTGAATGCCGGTGGAGCAAGTGGAAAAATATTTTTTGGGTGAAATTAACCTTTAACCTGATCCGACCCTCCCTATTTGGAATAGTCTTTTTTCACAGTGTTGTGCATGTGAAAGTCATTATCACGTGCAGTTTTCTCTTGACTTTCAGTGCCTCAATTAGAGATCTTTTCAATTACATCTTTGCTGCACTTTTATTAAAATCAAGCATGTTTTACTCACCCTGTCCGTTCTTGGTGAAGACGCAGGATGCAATGCCGCTGATGTCCTCTTTACGGATGCAGTCGTAGCGCACCTAAAGACACAAAATAGGCATTAAGCACCAGTGCGTCATGAATAATTCAGTAAAACAACACCCACACCATGAAATTGCCAGTTGTCTAATGTACAAAAAAGTGTCGTACAGTTACTGTAAAAACCCCTAAAATACAAACACAAACTCTCTTATTGTCAAAATTAGACTTTGGCTTGTTTGCCAGCACACACATGCACACAAGCCCCTATAAACCGTACCTGTGGTCGAAGGCCAGGTATGTTAAAGAGGTGCATGTCGCCCAGGTTGGTCAGACAGACCAGTGTGTGTTCGCTGTAGTCTTCCTGCGCTGTGGAGCTGAAGAGCACCAGCGCCACCTTCCTCACCCGACAGCCTTCATGTGCCGTCAGCTTGAACTTGGTCTTAGCGCTCACCTTAGGAAGAGAGAACACCTGGACGGAGAGCACAGGATTTTAAACTATAACATCATCAGTCTATAACCTATCAGTCTAAAACCTTTTAAATGCGGTGAAGTATTTGTGAATAGATCACCTTTAGCTGTTCCTCTGAGGCGATGAGAACAGAGTGAGCGTTGGTCATGTCCGGCGCGATGGCGAGGTCCTGGGAGGCTTCGTACGGGTCTGGTAAAGGTTTCCCCCGGCCGTCCAACACACAGATCGACACCACGGGGGCCCTGTGCATCAGCTGGATCTCTTTACCCAACACTGCCTCCACACACTGGCTGCTCTCGCCAGCTCCGCCCCGCTCACACACACGACCCGAGCCCACACCGGGTACCTCCAGAGCGTAGGCATACACACTGCCCGAGTTGGTGCCTGCCCATAGTGTGGGGCCGTGGTGTGTACCTGGTAGACACGGAAATACAGTACATACAGTTAGAGGCGTGGAGGTGATGTTTGTTTGATGTCTTTCTGATGCTTTCTCCTGACACAACTTTGGGATTTTCCTAAATAAAGCAGAAGTAAACAATAATGAGAAGTCCGGCAAGTTATTTAAAGGGGATCTATGCTTGTTTTCAGGTTCATACTTATATTTTGGGTGTCTACAAGGTTTTAGAGACACTTCCTCATTCTGTCTTTGCTGAAAAATCTGAATTCCCCTCTTTTTTTACGCCTGTCTCTTTAAGCCCCCCTCCCGAAAAAGCTCCATCTGCTCTGATTGGTCACCATTTCCAGGTCTTTGACATCTCAGCGTCTCTGCACGGTCATTGCATTCTGTAATGGAGAACAGTGGCACTTTCTACTGTGAAAAAGTCACCAATAAAAGCTTCTGAACACAACCGGACATGCTGCAGCAGGAATATGATCCAAAATCAGGAAGAAACTCACAATATCAGCAACCAAGATTAAACGTTTCCCCGACGTTAGCTTCATGTAGTAGTATACATAATGTCATAATCTCAACGAGCATGTAAACACACCGTCACGTAGAAAGGTGTCAGCGAAGCAGAGACATCGGACCACTCCAGACAACGAGTCGTCTGCTGACCGGGGTTCAATCCTTCGCTGTATCGGAGTCACGTCTTCTTGCTCTGCCAGAGCAGCGTTGGCCTCCTGGACCTGCACGTGACACGGTCACAAAATGCCGAACTTAATTCTTAAATCTTACTCTGCATCACAGATGGAACGGTATGAAAATTTCATACTTGATTATAGCTACAAAAGTTATCATGGTTATCAGTATTCTCACAGTAATGTTAAACTGTGCTAAGTTTTATATTGAAAACCACAGTACATTATATACACATATGAAATCCATATCAAATGTGCGTTAACATTTAAGACAGTCTTTTAAATATTTGCTCGAGTGTCTGTCTCAGTGTAGATAATGACAGGGGACCAACAGCATCACTGGGTTTGCCTCCTGCACACCCACTCTGTAAACAAGGGAATAGCAAAACAAACCCACGTGGCGTGCTGCGCCTGCTTCTGGGAGACTAATACCAAAAGGAATCCTCTACCTTGCTGGTGGGTGTGGAGATGGCACGTTTCTTCCCAGACACTCTGCTCTTGCGGATGCGTCTGAAGCTCTGTCGTAAGGACTTTTTCAAGGACTTGACTCTGGACAGGGGGCCTTCCATCGCCAAGGAGTCATTAGGGTGCAGGGTACATCTGGAGGACATAAAGAACAGTACGGTGATGCAGTTTGGATCTCACTATGGTGAATCTGTCAGCTTGCTTTATCCTGTTTTTTACTGGCACTGGCCAAAAGAAACGCAATGTACATTGTTTCCAGGCTGCATTAACATCATCACATTGACTGTTGTAGCATGTGTGCTGTACAGAATGTGTACGTGCCTGTAATGTAGTTGGAACAGAAGGAAAGAAAAACACAGATGTAACAACCTGCGCTGTGTGTGGGTGAGCGTGAGTGTGTGCTAACCTGGCCAGCACCGCATTTCGTCTGTGGTAGTCAAACAGGCCAAATCCATGACTCGTCCCGAAGGAGATCAGGTTCCACTCGGCATGTAGAGCCACTGCTGTAACAGAGGCTGGCGGCAGGCACTGCACCAGCACCAGAGGCTGAAACCCCGGAGGGAAGGGGGCGGGTTTGAGTCGCGGCTCCAGCCTGTCGTGGCCTTTCCATGTGAAGCCCTCCCTGTCCTGCAGCAGATCGACCACAGACACGTCCACAAAGTGGTCTGAACGCTCGTCACTCAAACCCAGAACGATCACCTGGAGAGAGAAAAGGCAAACCATGCTCAGTTGGTACTAAGTGCCCAAAGAGCTGCAGTTTCTGGAATACTCAGACCAGCCCATCTGGCACCAACAACCATGCCACGTTCAAAGTCACTTAAATCACCTTTCTTCCTCATTCTGATGCTCAGTTTGAACTTCAGCAAGTCGTCTTGACCATGTCTACATGCCTAAATGTATTGAGCTGCTGCCACATGATTGAGTAGCTATTTGCATCAACAAGCAGTTGAACAGGTGTACCTAGTAAAGTGGCCGGTGAGTGTATGTTTAATCAAACACTTTTTATCATGGTGATCAAAACTCAAGTGCAGTTTGTAGTTGTAAAAGTATACTTCCACTTCGCACAGCTTTTCCCATCACAGCTGAGCAGCTATGAGGTGTAAGAGCACTTGTGTGACTGCAGCTGCAACTCTTAGCCTGCCAAGTTCATCAGCTAGCTTCAGCTCATCCAAAGAAAACACGAGGCGATTTAAAAAAAAGAGGCTCTTCACCTCATATGAACTCTCAAGTCAAATAGCCTCATTATTCGAGTCATTAGCGTATTAACTGTGGGCAAGTAGAGAACACAGTAAATTACATGGTAATATGTTCGATCTTTATTATCAACCGGCAAACTGTGTGTTGTGTTAACCTGCATTATTAATGTTGTGCCAAAATGTGAGGCTACTGCAGGTATATCATGTCTCATCAATCACAGCTTACTACACCATACTACCGAGGTCGAGCAGAAAGGTTCTGAGTCAGCAAGACTTCGCATAAAAAACAAGCAAAAAAACAGTGAAACTCTAATCTAATCTGAAAGGACATAAAAAACAAGCAAAAAAACAGTGAAACTCTAATCTAATCTGAAAGGACAGACGCAGGAAGTGTCCACGCTCAGCAGTCAGACAGGAGTCAGGTTAATTTCCAGGGCTGGTACCTGCGGTTATTCCAAAGGCTAGTTAATAACATGTCGGGCAGGAAATCCAAAGTGTGGGATCATTTTGAGAAGGTGAAGGACGAACCCAAGGTGATATGTAAACTCATCTTCATTGGTCAACTACAAACATGACGTATCATCTGAAACATGGAAGTAGCTACATGCCCATTAGCCCACAGCGTCATTAACAGGCGGCTCGCTCAGTGTGTGACGTGCACTTGTAGATAAAATATAGGCCTATATTAATGAAGGTTCATTAGTACGGTTTTGTATTTCTCTGTAATGTAGCACAGTGTTAACAATGTTACTGATACTATTCTTTCTCACACCTTCAACTCAAACCATTGTGTTGCTCCGCCCAAAATATATTATTTAATAATTAAATTAATATCATAAACGTGCAGGCGACCAGTCGACTAATGGCCCTAAATGACGACTGTTGGTCGACTAGGAAAACTCTTAGCCCTATTCCATACAGACTGATTTTTACAGTACAATCATCTCAGCAAAAATTATTCTATTATCTCAATAGTTACTTCAATTAAAATATCAAATTCTATTTAAACATATTAAAAACCTTGAATCATTTTTGGGTTTTAAACCACATATAAACACTCTTTAGAACAACAACTTGAAAAAAAGAAACCTTACAGTATTGTGTGTTCTTGAAACAACCCGAGATGGTGTGTGTGACAGAGCCCAACACATTTTGCACGTGTGTGTACTGTATGTAAAATTTACCTGTCCAGCAGTTCCAGCCACCACCAGCTTGTTGCTGTATTTGCACAGACTGATCTTCTGGATGCCCAGTCTGGGGTCGTCACTGTACGGATCAAAACAGCCCACCTACACACAAACACACACACAGAAGCTTCAATTGGCAAAATAAATGCAAAGAACACCCGACATAGGTTTTATTTGGAGCTACTGCTTTCTGTTTCGCTCCACACGTTCACCTTTGCTCTTGAAACTTTCCGAAACACTTTTGTCTCATTCCAAATCTTTGATCTGAACCGACAGCAAACAAATTCAGCTCAGACACACCAATATCAAAATGCCCTCCGTCCTCTACGGCAGCCTCTCTACTCTTAATCTCTGCCAAATGCCAGGACAATCCCCCTCATACACACTCAGCAAAACATGTGCATTAATCTGTCTCTCACACACAGTAGGAATTCCAATAGAATCCCCTCTCACATGGGAGTTGTGTCTTGGCAAAACAAAGAGTAGGAGAAGTTGGTCACTAACACACACACACATGCACATAAAGAGTGGGCTGATGGGTCTGGTTTTCATTACACAGGAGGAGGAAAAAAAGGAAAGGCTCCTCATCCCATATGAGGGCCACATTCCTGAACATGCAGCGCCGTTACCACAGGATACATGAGGAAAGGTGGGGGGAGCGAAAGAGTGAGTGGGAAGAAAAGAGGCCAAAGACTAATTAAATCTATTTGTCACTGTTAAAAGCATCACTAACAATCTGTTTTCGCTCTTTCTAACCCATTTCTGCTACTAATTTCTTAAAGGGATAGTTAACCCAAATATACATACTTTCCCTCCGACCCATGGTGCTGTTTATCAGTCTAGACTGTTTGGTGAGGTGCCGAGCGTCTGAGCTATCGGCTGTAGAGACGCCTGTCTTAACTTAAACTCAACAGGCAACAGCAACGTATCTTTCCAGAAATCATGTTACTCAAGATAATCAACAGACGTTGTTGCGAGCAGTTTAATGTAGGAAGTATTTTCTTCTGACCAAAGTACACCTGCCAACTGTATCACCATGCAGAAGGAAACGTGAATCTAGTCATGGACGAGAGGCTCCTGCTCATGCAGTCTGAGATGTAACATCAATGGTGTCCTCTTCGGCTGAGCTGTAACATTAAGCTGCGTTTCCACCAAACACTTTCAGTATGGTACCTTTGGAACCAAAAGTAACCCTTCAGACATGGCACCTAGACCCTAGCGTTTCCACTGCAAACAGTGCTCTTAAATGTGGGCAGGTTGTTGTCACTCACTGCTCCGTCCAGCACTCACTGTATTTCCTCCTTTATCAGTCTGCACCTTGTTTATCGTCCACAGAACGAGGCTGCACGCCGACATTTTCAGAACAAAGTAAAACAGGCTGCAGTGAGAGTCTCTCTCCATGGGATATTCAAAAATAGCAGGTGTGTGCATTTAGTCCTTCTCAGGCAAGCTCAGGGGTTTAGTGTTGCTGGAGCTCACAGGAAACGGGGCTTTAGCTAGCTCAGTGGTGCTAGGTGAGCTAGCAGTCAATGCCCACTTTCTTCTGCATGGTGATACAGTTGGTGGGTGTAGTTCAGTTGAAAAATAAAGTTCCTACATGAAACTGCTTACAACAAGGTCTGCTATCTCCAACACTTTACAACTCACACCAAAACAATCTAGACTGATAAACAGCACTACAGGTAAGTGGAAAAACATGTAGTTTTGACTGTTGGGTGAACTCTCCCTTTAACACATGATGACAATCTCCCAGGGACAGCTACCTACTGAACTCTTCCTAGTGAAGGAACAAAAACAAAAAAGCCACACTTTTGTCTCTTCCCTTCACTGTAATCCCTCCATCTACAGACGAGATCCAAGATAATATATGGTTATCTTGGTTATCTGCCCAAACACTGAGAAACATTTCCAACTGTGGATCCAGTCGATTTAAATATTCATCGAGTGTTTTCCTTCATGACCCATCTCCATTTCCTGTCAGCATCTTCCAAAGCCGAGCTACTCAGTCAAATTCGCTGCGCTTCTTCCTCCTGATGCTGAATCAGTTCATTTAAATGTAATGCTGAACAAAGAAACAGGCCATTACAACAGAATCAGACTGCGGCTCCTTCACCGTCAAGTTTTAATAACAGGAACAATGGGGTGGGTCCTGTCTGAACACCCAACACATGAAAACAATCAGATGAGAGAATTAGGCCACAGATGTAGCCACAGATGTTGTGTCACAGGGCGACTGTGTGTGTGTGTGTAATACACAGACTGTTTTCATTCTCACAGCCTGTAAAGTAAGACCCTGTGTCGGATCTTTACAGCAAAGATTTCAGCTCTTTTATTCTTACTACATTTCAATTTTCTCATGCTCGTCTCCTCAGTTCTCACCTTCCTGAAGGGAGGCCATTCCTCCTCCTGCTGCATGTCGGGGTCGTCGTTAGGGTCCTGAGGATCGTCGCAAGGGTCGCAGTCGGTGTGGAAGACATTGGCTGTGCTGAGTTTGTACAGCGGAGTAAGAGCAACACCAGACGCATCCCAGAAACGCACGGTGCCGTCTTCATGCCTAGAAAACACATGATAAAAACGTATTTAAGGGCAAATTAATGAATCAATTCTAAGGTCTCCAGATGTAGCTGCAGAGTGAGCGCTTCTTGCTTTCAAGCTGCTTTCCAGTGCAGGGGGCTGTGGACCTGAGGGCGCTGAGGGTGCTTTGACACCTGCCCTGTTTGGTTCAGTTCAATCAAACTCAAAGTTTGTTTGCCCACTAAGTGAGGTTCATTTGGGCAGGTGTGAACACAGCAATCACACTCAGGTGCACACCAAAACAACCAGACCGAGACCTTCTTGAAGAGGTGGTCTCAGTCTGGTTACAAACGATGCAATGGTGCAGTTCGTTTGTGGTGAGAACGTGTTCTGACCTGGATCTGAACCAACTGCAGTCACATGACACATTGTTTGGGTTAAACATGAGCATGTTACAGTCCTGGAGGATTATTAATGTGCACCTCCTCCTGTACTGCCTTAATATGCACATTCAGCACATCCAATGCATCAAAACATTGTTTTCTAGTTGGAGCCGCGCCTCGTTTTCAAACTGTATGGTTTGACTAAAATGAACAATGACAGCAATATAGTCCACGATGAGCAGCGCTAAAATCAACCTGCGTAGTTGTCCCTCCATTGTGACATTAGAAAGTGTCACATTTATCTTGCAAGTGTACTCTTCTTCAACGTTTGCTTTACTTCCTGGATTTTTCCCACATGGAAATTCTGACCAATCAAGAGCAGCTTTCTCACACAAGGCATTTGATCTGGTCCGCTTGTAAATGCTGCTGTGAGAACATGAACCAACTCTAGGCAATTATACAACTGTGTCACAAAATTAGTCCCTGATTCAGACCAAAGGGGACAACTCAAGGTCTGAAAGCACCCTGAGTGAGATGAAGGCAGCTGCACAGGGACAGAGAGGCTTTGCTCGGTCAGGCTCAGAGATACTGTTATCTTCTGCCTTGTGTTTATAGTTAACAGGTGAATTCACAGCTCACAGTAACTTAATATGATACGGTTTCTGGCTCTTGTTTGATATCCAGTATCAGCAAAAAATGTTGCACATTTCCAATCCGTTGTTAGTGTAGTTTGCTCATGTACAATATTACGTGAATGTCACTGTCACCCTGATCGTCCTGCCGAACCCCGTTCTAACCCTCAGACTTCATATGGAAAGAGTCAACAAAGAGTTGATGATCCAGCCAATAGTTCTCAAGATATTTCGCAAACTGTGCTTTTTTACCGAATTCCAATCAATCCAGCTGTTCTGCTCCATTGTGCCCCATGCTAACACTAGCTCTGCCAAACATCTGCAGTTGGCAATATTACACCAGTTGCCTCAGGTTTTCCTTGTTGCAATTCCAATTCTGACAAATTTCATTGTCAGGACAAGTTAGATGTAGATGCAGTTTTATTCAGCACATCCATGTCGATCACATCAGAGAAGAAAAAAAAATGTCTCCACGCAGCTTTTAGTCACTTACACTTACTAGAAAGCAGCAGATTTGGACCAGATTTGTGTCATGAAAGAAAAATGAAACCTGGATCCACCAGCTGTGTGGAGGCAGCCTGTAACTGTTGATATATGACTGTGTTTGTGTATGTGCATGCGTGTGCGTACCCTGTCAATAGCAGCTCTTGTTGTTTGGGTGGAGGAGCCAGGTTTTTCCCTCCACAGATGGGCCAACTCTGCACAAACAGACAAAGATCGGAGGAAAGTTAGAACTCCGTCACACTGAGGAGATGCAAGAGAAAAATGTAACACATTGAACCATTTAAGACATATTCCCTGACCCTTTCCTTTTTATCATGACATCAGCTCAAAGTGTCCCAGCCCTGACACTGAGGCACTCCCATATGGATGAGATGTGTATGCAGAAACACACAGATATCAGCTCTTGTTGGGTTCACTCTGTTGCAGTGCCAGTCTCTTTGGTTTGGCCTCACACACACGGACAGACAGTGATGATTAACGAGTATACCAGCTGTGCGTGCGTGTGTGTGTAATCTGCCACTGATCAAACAGCTGATCTGAGCTACAAAGCCTTTGCAAAGCCTCTAACTGCTTACACCTGCTCTTAAAGTTAACACTCCCAGCAGGCTGGTGGTCACACTCCTGTAGGTTTCCTCAGAGCTGTTTAGCTGCCAGCCTCTGAGCTCAGATGAACTGGTACCAGGGATGGGAACTGATACGGGTTTATTTATACCAATGCTGGCATCTCTTCCTTTATCGATTCCCTTATTGATTCCTGAGCAATTTTTTGTGTGTGGCAACAGTCAGTTGTCTTAGTCAAAGAAACATTATGCAGCAGCCTGCCTTTGTGGCACTAATGCTATTACATTTACCCTCAGATACAGAAGTGCTGCTCGGCTGGGAAGCGGTGACATTTGTGTGCAGAGTGTCAAGTACACAGCATTCCTGGAATTTAAGCCCATGTTATGTAGAAAGATGTTTCAGCATACTGGTGAAATTATAATGTTCATCTTTGTGAAATCAGGGTTCCCACACCATCTTAAACATCAAATACAAGGTTAATAGTCAGTTAGCAGATACATCGCACACAAAAGGGCTGAATTGCTTCTTCTCTTAATTTAGTCTTCATTTGAAATGTTACAAACGTGTTTCGCCCATGGTTTTGTTTGTTGTAACATACAATGCACGGGTGTTTTTGACAAGGCTGCAGCTGCACTGAATCCAATCAGAAGCAGCTTATTGACTATCAATGTGATGTTTCCTGCCATCACCTGCTCCAAGTTGGGACCAAGAACTGACAGCGCTGTGCACGGGGCGTGTGCTTTTGAATGAGATCAAATACAAGGTTTTTAAGGACTTTCTGGGCCCACATTCAAGGACCCAACCTGGCATAGTTTGATTTGCTCAAATGATTTGCGTCTTGGTGCTGTTTAACCTGCAACACTCAACTTCAAATACCAATGCATGCACATGACTGCCACCATATCTCAAAGCAGGTGGCGCGTCAAACAGTGACCCAACTGTGGGAGGGACGTGCAGACTAACCAATGTGAAGCCTATTTAATTTCTATTCCTTTACAAAATATATAAATTCAAGCACTTCCAATGACTAGGTCTGCAACGGTGTGATATATTCATGGTCTCAGCAAATATCACTGTTTCACAGAATATGGTATCACACAAGTATTATCATTATCAGTTACAATGACCTTTACCAGAATGAAAACTGGAATTTTTTTGGTTGAGCAAATGCTTTACTATAATTGAAACTTGAAACCTTTTGTTCATGAAGGTCTTTGAAAAAAGTCTGACAGGCAGTCGAGGAGGAAAGGAGACGCACGCATGCTAGGGGTGGTAGAAAAAAATTGACACGGCATTGTACTGTGATGTTTTTGTGTTGCAATATCGTATCGCAACCTTTACTACATAAATTATTAATATTACTAATACAAATTAAACTTTCAGACTGAAAACTTTCCTCCTTATCTTATTAGATGAAACAGATGTTGGCGAAGTTTTCCTTTGGGGACATAATTTACAGATGAAAAAAGATAATAAATCACAATACGTCGCAATATATTTTAGCCCTATACTCAGCATAGTTTAAATGGCAATAATATTGTATCTTGACTCAAGTATGGTGATAATATCGTATCGTGGATCCTCTGGTGATTCCCATCTCTAACGCGTACAGGTGCATGTTTTTAAAAATACCACAGAGAAGCAAATGTACGCAGTATGATAAATGTCAATTTTTATACGGTTTCACGGTATACCACTGCAATCTCAGCAGTGACCCATGTCTACTGATGTGTGTTTTATTTTGCTTCAAATTCACAAACTTTCAAGGATTTTAAGGACATTTCCAGCAGCATGAGTTTGATCCCACTGTTTTGCAATACTCAGCTGTTAGAAAATCATACTGGTATCTATAAAAGAAACTCGGAGGCATACGATTGAGATAGATCAAACCGTTTGGAACCATCTCTCACCTGGAATCAGCTCTCGATTCCCATCCCTAAGTCATACTGTAAGTAGTCTCGCCATCAGACAATCAGAGATCTCCGCCTTCTGATAGTCTGGGGACACTCCTTTCTAAAGTGTGTTTAACACACCGGAGAAAACGGCCGGCTACAAAGCAACGCCTCTTGCATTTTTGAAAAGGACACGCCCTCCCGGAAATGTGCGCTCCCCCTTTTCTCGTCCGCAAGGAAACAAACACACAGAGAGCTTGAAAATGGATGCCGAGATATTTAACTCTGTTTTATCAAACGTGTGCTCAGTCGACAAGATTGTGGAAATGAAGGACTTAGTGACTTTGTTTAAAACTTTTAACGCAGTCGGACTATGTTTACGAGCACAAGAGTTCAGCGAGCCACCAAAGGACCGCCCTGCAGATTTACTATTGGTTCTGCAACATAGGGAGTTTTTTTAAACTCTGAAATTGTATCCGCCCATCTAAACAGAAAATCAGGGAGAAAGAGATTAGTCTTTAGTTAAGCAAAGCGTCTAAAGACTGACTTGTGAGTCTATACCGTAAGTGATGCCATCCATTTAACTTCAATATCCTTAATCTAAACCTCTGTAATTTCACTGTACTTGCTCCCCTGTCCTGAACAGAGGCAGCAGATGATCCTTGATGACACCCGACAGCCTGTTGGTAGAAATCCAAATCAAACCCTGTAACCTGAGTCTGTGAGCATGCAGGTTTGTATGTATGTACAAAGTATGTACACTGACAAGCTCTGATGGCTCCATTTGAAGCATGAGCAGCCTGGCTATTGGCCAAGCTCTGTTTAAGGTGTTCTCAGGTTAAGCTGCTTACATGCATCTTGGATTCCCTGTAATTGAATACCCCTTCTACCATGAATAAACCAATTTACACAATAAGCCCTTCGTTTATAGCGTCCTGCCAACACAGAATCAAAAGATGCTGCTGCCAGCTACATGCGACTGAGCAGAAATCAATTAGAAAACATGAAAAAGAAACTGAAGCCCTGAAGGAGAGGATGCCAAAAGATCGTCTGAGAGACAACAGACCAAAAGAAAACTGCGAGAAATGTGTCAACAAGCAACCAAATAATCACAAATAATAGTAAAGTATTAGCTTTCTCTGTAATATGGGAGTGAACTGAAGATATAGCTACAAAACATTAGCTTTATTTGTAAGTATTAACAACATATTTTAAGAGTAACAGTGTCAGTACATGTGACTGCAGACCACAGTGTGTTTCTCACCCCGTGTGCTTGTTGCCGGCCCTGCTGTGCTTTGCCGGCGTTGACCAGCCTCTCCCAGAGTTTGGGAGGGACGCTGGCGACGTGGAAAGAGCAGGTGATAGCTGAGGAGTGGAGAGGAGCCAGGTAAGGAGTGGGCAGAGTGGGCCAGCCGGGGGTCTGGAGGTCTATCACAACCAGCTCCTCCTCCAGTAACACGACCAGCGCAGACGGCTCATCAAACTCTGTTAGAAGGAGACAGATTTTGAAGTGCTGATGCTCCTGAAACATTTAGACTGTATTACACAACATGATAGCGTTAGCCTAAAACTCTATATACATAGATACACAACACATCATAAACGCAGGCCAGCTCCTGACCTTTCTCTTGCTCTACACTGTGGACAGTGAAGAAGTCGATGACTCGGGATGTGAAGTCAAGTGTGACGTGGTCTTTGTCTTGTTGAATGGTCAGACAGTGGCGGTCACCGTAGCTGGCTCTGGGCATCCCTCCACTGTACAACAATACTGGAGAACTGGAGGCACAAAGAAAAGTATTTTTATTCATCTAGAACAACATCAAGCGAGCATGCATATAATTTGGAAAATAGAAATACCACTGGCAATACAAAAACTGTTTTTCTTTTCTTTTATTAACTACTTGGAGGAACAATGAAAAGCCAATTTTCTGTTCACTTTTTATGACTTCTTGTTAGTATCCTTCTTGCGGTAAACTATAGCAGATTGTCTTCTTGGGGAAGGAGACAACACATTTTGTATTTATGGGGAAATAAATAATGTATTTAAAGTGTAATAAAAATGTGTAAGAAAGAAAAAACAAATGAAAAAGAAAACAAAAATGAATCTTACATATTAGGGGTGTAAGAAAATATTGATAAACTTAAGTACTGCAATATTATGTTCTGTGATTCTTTGTAAATTAATTTACTCACATTGCAGAAAAAGTAGTGCTTTGATGTAGAGCTGGGCAACATGAAGATATGTATATCGTTGTCGAGATATGACACTATATTTTGTCTTACATTTTGACTACCGTTGTATCATGATATCATATTTTTTCCCTCATTTTAAAGTCTGAATTACAGCAATGTGATGTAAATTCATCACTTAACAAACTTGACACACACTCACATGTTTTAACTCTTGTTAACTCTCATGAAAAACTAAAATTTTTATGCATAAGGTGGTGTGTTCTTTATATTTTGAAAGTTTTCCTAAATTTAGATTGTAAAAAATTGCAATATATCGCCTTGCTTAAAGTATCACAACATATCTGGCACCCCTAGTTTCGTGATACGCATCGTATCGCCTGATTCTTTGCAAAACACTGCCCTATTATGAAGAATGACAACAACAGACAGGAGTGAAGATATACTGGTGCTGTGACCTAAAATGTCTAGTCTGGCTGCAGGAATCAAACAGGAAACATACATCACAAAATACGTCACACACTCACCCTGTCTGTGTTGTTCTCCACAGGATCTTGTTGATGGCCTTACAGGGAAATGGACCTGTGGCAGACAGTCATGAACAGTAAAGTTAAAATTATTACACAGACACTGGCTGGACTGAAACTATTAAAAACCCAAGGAAGCCTTTTTTAGTCACAGAGACAACAAAAGATAGAAAAATAAGATTTGTGTGCAGAAAAGCAGAAGTGTCCCTCTTACAGGGACCCTGACCATAATTCTCAGCATAATAATGTGTCACTATGAGTCACGATACGTCAGCAGACATGGTTCGTTAAGTCAGTGTCAGTCACAGATCACTGGTCTTTTTGACGAGACAGACACCTTCACACGACCTAGTGACACTGTGGTTAAAGAGGCTTCAAACAGACAGGCTGGGAAACACAAATTGGTATTTCCCGTCTAATGTCTGTCTGCCAATGTGAGTGTGTGTGTGTGGAATGTACGCATTTCTCACCATATGGGATGGTAGACGACACTGGTTGGTGGTTGTTGGTGTTGCCGTTAGTAACAGCCCACACGGCATAGCCCCCGTCGTTATGAGAACTGACAAATAAGTTTCCAGTGCGTTCCCACACCAGGCTCTCCAGCTGCTGCAGGGGGTTCACACACAGTATACGCATCAGACAGAGTTGCATAGCAAAAGAATTACACCTTATAGAAAAATAATGAAACTAAAGGAGCTGCTATTGCAATTTTTAACTACTGTTATTCCTCTGTTACGCCTCTGTTACAGTAAACACCAACATGTCCAGAACAGTGACAATAAATAAAAAGTAACACACCGTAAAACAAATCTTAAAAGTTCCTCACTGTACCCACATGAAAGATTAATCGTAGAACACTGTCAGTAAAAAGGCAACACCCACGTGCACTAAGTTTTGCTCTGTTAACCAGGTACCTGTTTGCCCAGGAAGAGCTGCTCGACATGACGGGTGCTCAGATCCCAGAGGACCACCAGGCCCCGGCTGTAGCCAATCAGAATCTTCCCCGACTGCTGAGGATGTTCCTGAAGAGACTCCACCGGCCCCAAGGACTTCCCACATCTGTAATCATCTGGCAGGCTGGGGAAACAAAACATCACCCATCATCTAACACGTGTAGTTAATTTGTAAACCAACATGCCGTAAATTAAAATGTCTACAGGTCAAAACAAGGTGAAAGAATGCCATACTTACCCTACCTTAGACAATTTTGTTAAATACATTTTATAAGTATGTTTAATGTCCATAATTGACCCTTTGCTAAGTCCTGCCCCCGGACACAGACTGGCCAATCATAATGTAGCATCGGGCCGGCTTAGACCAGGGTCCGACAACATTGACCCTAATGCAATCGTCTCAGATTTTCAGAATTTCATATCAGTTTGTGAGCACACAGGTGTTAGTCAGTCCGAGCTGTGTTAAATCAGTCTTTTTCTTGTTTTGAAGTTCTGACAAAATGAAACGTTTAATTTGATGTAAGTTTTTAGTCGTGGCTCATGCGAATACTGAAGTTCAATGACATGAACACTATCAATAACCAGTAGCTGTGCTCTCCTCAGCACCAAAGCAGCAAACAGGGTAGACAGTAGTCTCGCTCACCAGACCTTTCTCAAGAAAAGAAAGGTCTGGCTGGACCGACTCTCACTTTAAGATTGGAGAAAAAAACGCCCCGGCTGCTTGTATTTCTTTCAACCAATCACAACCGTTCTGGGCGGTGCCACAGCAACGGTGCGCTTGCAAAAATATTGCCGGGGGGAAACAGGTTTCGGTGTAACGCACCCACAAAAATATCACCTACAGGACGCGAACCATGGCAGAAAAATGGCTACATCCCCGCAAGATCAAACACCGCAAAAGTTAGTAAAGGACGTGTTGAAAATGGTTGAAAACTGCTACACAACCGGAGGTTGTAGGGCGGGACTTCAGCGGGTGGCTCGTTCCGCCCAATGAGAGGCTGATCTATGCAGCGAACTTCCGCCCACTCAGACTAGGTAGACAGTAAACATGTAGGGGACTCTGAGGCACAAGAACGTGAACAAGTCTTGGTTCTCTTGTACCGTGGAAAAGGAGGAGAAACAGGTGGAGGTGGGGCATGAACAAGAGTCACAGTGTTCGAATAATCTTATTTTATTTAATTTTTGAAGGTTCTTCTCTCATTCCCACCGTCTCGTCTTGCTAAAAAAAACGCAGCTAACCATCAGAGGCTGGTAGCGTGCTGAGGTGACAAAATTAAATATGTAAACTGTGCACTGTTTACCTTTATTGATTATATTGATGTCAAATTGACAAGAACACTGTCAACATATGAAGCATTTTATCTTCTGTTTCTAGAGTTCCTTGTTTTTGCAGACATTCAAGGAAGTGTTCATATGTCATATTTCTCAAAGGGAGTTTGGCGTGACATTTTCCGCCAGTCTTTTACCATCAATCCTCAACACAGCTTCACAAAATATAAAAGATGATCCAATGAGTGGAGGAAAAATCTGTGCTTACTGATAACCCAGCTGGAAAGCAGAACACAGGGACTGTATATACTCCACAGGCCTCTTTTCTTTTGCACCAAAACAACCCAAAGCAAAACTCTACGTGTTTAAATTTATGTGTAATCTAATCAACACCGAGCTCAAACCAGCTGTACAAACTTTTATACTACCAGAGGCTGCTCCTCCAACAACAACAACAACAACAAATCAACAACAAGCTGGAGCTGTTGGAGTTTGTGAACTAGACATTCCTCTGAGGCAGCGGAGGAATGTAGAGCAGGACACACCCTCGAGATGTCAGAGGATTCCCTCAGCAATGGACGGGGAGAAGAGGGGGAGAAGACAGAAGAAGACAGGAGAGGAAGCATCGGAGAGACGGAGGAAATGAAAAAGAAACAAACAAAGTGGGACGGACAAGACGCGATGCAGCTTTCTGCTGCGGATGAGGCAGAACCATCGGAGAGGAGACAGTCGGGCCTGCGTGAAACACACTCACAAACACACACACACACACACACACACACACACACGCATACAGACTTCTGACTGCTTTGCTGGCGTCCACTGAGGAAGATCCTCTCCGGAAGCACAGAGGCAGAAACATTCCCAACAAAGCATTCCATTGTCTCCGTCTCTCCGTTCGAGTATTTTTAGGGAATCCAGCATCCTGCTACTGAGTCCCGGTGATGAGCCTCTATGAGTGTGTGTGTGTGTGTATGGATTCAAATGTGTGTGTGTGTGCGTGCGCACGTGCACGTTGGAGATTCAGCTGAAACACTTCCCCAACCGGAACACCGTGTTTTGGCAGCCGGTACAAAGCCTCCCTGTCTAAAACCTCCCCTCCTTTAAACATACCATACAAATCACACACACACACACACACACACACACACACACACACACACACACACACACGGGCCTTATCAGGGCCCTCGTTAGGCCTCAGTTCTGCCCACTTCCCTAAACAAGCCTGGTTAATGAGGGGTTAGGCCAACCAGTCAGACCGTCACACAGCAGAATGGAGATGGAACACAACAGTAGTGCTGTGATGAGCTGCCAGTGTATCAACACAGGAATGCAGCGAGAAAAGAGGCAGCACGAAAAATAAAGAAACTACTCTGATAAATGTGGAGCGGCTGGACAAAATAACAGAAACATCATATAGTGCCACATAATTATATACATCTCCTCTTTGTTCATGCAGTGTCTCAGCGTTTTGGCCAATTATAAATTGAGGGCAATTCCCCTTTGCCACATTATGTAAGTTTGCAGTGTTTACAGATGGTGAACCAGCAATTTACACAGCCATTATAGTGCATTCCATTTAAAACGGATAGTAATTGACTTAAATTAGAGGTCTTTTCAGGTCTACCCAGACCCTAGGACTTGAGGCTGGACCCTGACTTGTACGAGTTCGGATCCACATTTTTATTACGGTCAATCGGGTGTCAAGTCTGTTTATCACTACCCAGCTGGATCCTGATCAAGGGAGAAATGCATAAGCCTTGTGTGTGTAACTTGCATGATGGTGAGGCTGACATAGGATCAAAAACTGTTGAGCAGCAGCACCTGCGTTACGGAGGTGAAGGAAAGTTAGATAGGCAGCCTGACAATATTCACAACTTTGATTAATTTCATAAAAAAATCCTTTTAATTCTCTTGATCAGTGGACCCTTGCAAACTAAGGGAATATAAATAATCGTGGCACTGACACATATCCAGATTTAATAACCACTTCAAAAGCAGGGAGTCACCACTTTTTTTGTCTCCCTTACCATGAGTAAGGGAGAGTTTACTATGCCACCAGTAAATCTGAACTGTACTTTGGTGCTCATGGTTTCTGTCAAGTTAACAAACGATTGTCCATGTCCACACTGACAAAAGGTTCAACATTTATATTTGTATGAACCATCTAAGGCCCCATTTATACCAAACACTTTCAGTATGGTACCTTTGGACCAAAAGTAACCCTTCAGGCATGGTACCTAGACCCTAGTGTTTTCACTGCAAACTGTGCTCTTAAATGTGGGCGGGGTTGTTGTCACTCACTGTATTTCCTTATTACCGGTGACACAGATGGAAGTCTGCACCTTGTTTATCGTCCACAGAACGAGGCTGCACGCTGACATTTTCAGAACAAAATAAAACAGGCTGCAGTGAGAGTCTCTCTCCATGGG
Source organism: Epinephelus moara (assembly GCF_006386435.1). Taxonomy (NCBI): domain Eukaryota; kingdom Metazoa; phylum Chordata; class Actinopteri; order Perciformes; family Serranidae; genus Epinephelus; species Epinephelus moara. The sequence continues at coordinate 31,506,407 of NC_065523.1, read as the reverse complement.
ATATTTAAAAATAGCAGGTTTGTGCATCTTCTCAGGCAAGCTCAGGGGTTTAGTGTTGCTGGAGCCCACAGGAACTACGCTCCGCAAACCTTTTTTTTTCTCCAAGTAAGGATTTAGATGTTGTAGTTCATATGTCTTTAAAGAGACAATAAAAACTAAAGTACGGACAATTTAGAGTCACCAATTAACCTGCATGTCTTTGGACTGTGGGAGGAAGCCGGAGCACCCGGAGAAAACCCACGCCGACAAGGGGAGAACATGCCTCTTGCTGTGAGGCGGCAATGCTAACCATTGTACCATCGTGCCACCAGGTCTAGTAATTATATTTGAAAAAATGTTTAGGTCCAGTCAGATCTCTGAGAGACTTTCCCCGGTCCAACAGGGTTTGGGTCCATCATTCTGGACCCCTGAATAACTTCTAACTCAGATTACCTTGACTACCAGGTAGCCTTGAATGTTGGGTTCAAAGCCCCTGAAAACTAGATTTCAAACCTTTTATTACATTTGATGGTAATGTCTAAAAAAGCAATATTCAAAGTTAATGTGAAAGGTAAAAAAAAACACAAGTCACATCTATCAAGTATGTAAAACTCAGTTAATCTGTTTCTTTCAGACTGTGTGGGTGTGGACTGAACAGCCCCACAATGATCATCACATTTTAAATCAAATCCTCATTGGTGCAGACATGTGTGCCACATCGCCTTCAAAGTAGTGTGAACAGCACAGATGAAAACACAAAAATGCAAATTTCTCATGTGAAAGACCCAAAACATTTTCAGGTTTTTTAAAATAAGTCCCACAGTCAACATTTTTGCAAGGGAGTTGTCGAGGAAAAGCCGGAAAGCAGTCATGAAATTTGCAGCTTTTTGAGCTTAACTTCACTTATTTTTACTGCATACTGCAGCTATTTTATTGTCCTTCAGTGTATTTCATTTTATCCACCCTTTTTTCCCCAAACTCCTGTTCCTAAAAAAACATCTGCTCAAATTCCTATGCAAGATTTACAGCACATATCCAATGCAACAATGTCCCAAAACAGATGCCTCTACATCTCAGCTGCGCTAACTTGAACTAAAGAAACCATTATCTTCATCTGACTCAGCGCTCCGCTCTCACACCACATCCCAAAACCTGTATTATTCAGTACAATTCAGTTTAACAGTACATGAAGTCTGTTGCTTTTTCCTCAAGCAGTGTTCATTCAGGACATCTGACCGTTCTCGTGATCCCTGAACCGCATGACCTCGACCTGCCTGCTGCTGCTCGGGTCAACATGGATATTTGTTTCTGTGTGCATGTGTGTGTCCGACCTGCTCAGCTGGAGCTGAGAGCGGAGGAAACTGGTGTGTTTAGTGTTTAAAGGAACACATACTGTGACGGGGATGGAGAGGTGAGAATGAAGAGTGAGAAAGTAGAGACTACTTAGGATCAACATGGGAAGCTGCTCATTATATGTATAAATACAATATAAAGAAGAGCTGGAATATTATTTTAAATGCACTGATCCACTTCACAAACATATCTTTCAGCTGCTTTTTAATTTGTTGATCCGTGCTCTATGTGGAGTCCAAATGTGACATTCTCACCTGTGCATGACTTGATCCTGGAGCAGCGTCTGCGTGTCCTTCAGTGATAGGCGGGGCAACTCCAGGAAGTACACGCCCCCTCCCTCTGTTCCAATGCAGAGCAGGTCGCATGACCTCAGCAAGAGGAGGACAGTCACCCGGGTGGCACTGGAGGAAGAGTAAGAATAAAGAGTAAAGCTGCCAGTCATTTTACTGTGGAACAGGCTGTGACGTATTCACTCGCCTTGCATGGAGTGCAATCTGACTCAACGTTGAAACACAAATTCATGAGGTTCTCCAATGACCAGTCAGTTTGAGACAGGGTGTGGGACTGACCTCTCATTCAGGGAATATTGTTTGTGTGCATCATGGTTGATATAACTACCATATGAAATATTACAACCAGCAGAGAAGTAGGGACACGGCTTAACTGCAGTAGGCGCAAGGACATTAAAGGTACAGTATTTTCCGACCTGGACCCTATTTCCCATGTTTTTGTATCTAAATGATAAGTGGGAATGGGAAGCAATTTCTGATATTGGTCAAGCTACAATATAATGAAAATGAGTACCTGCAGCTCTCAATGCCAGGTCTTCCTGGAAGGCTGTAGCTGTCCACTTCCTGTAGACTGACCACGCCTTCTCTCTTAACCCCTCCCGCCTCTCTGGGAGCCCCGGCCACCAGCTCCCACAGGTGAATCGTGTTGTCATCCAGCAGTGACAGCAGACGACCCTATCACAGAGCAAATTAAACATTAACATCACACACATTTTGGCAACCACTCTGGACACAAAGCTGTCCTTACATGCGGAAAATAAAGTAGCATGATGCAACTTACCTGTCCAGGCAGGAAGTGGATCTGTGTGACAGCAGTGGTGTCTTTGTGTAATCCTGTGAACTCCACACCAGGGGATCCGTAGCTGCAAGGGGCCCGTCAAGGAAATTCACAACAAAGACAAATGACACTGAACAATGAAAAATAGGTTATAACCTATTTTTAGTGAATGAGTTCTTCTCTGAAGCTTTGATTGGACCTGATGTTCACTGCAATATTTTAAGGGTGCTGGTCTTGGTCCATGTCTGGACATCAGTTACAGACACTTTGGGTGATCACAGGAAGTCACAGCTGGCCCACCTGAGAGTGAGAGCCAATCACATGGCAGCAACTCAAAGCATTTAGGCATGTAGACATGGTCAAGACGACCTGCTGAAGTTCAAACTGAGCATCAGAATGAGGAAGAAAGGTGATTTAAGTGACTTTGAACGTGGCATGGTTGTTGGTGCCAGACGGGCTGGTCTGAGTATTTACTGGGATTTTCACACACAACCATCTCTAGGGTTTACAGAGGATGGTCCCAAAAAGAGAAAATATCCAGTGAGCCAAAATGCCTTGTTGATGCCAGAGGTCAGAGGAGAATGGCCAGACTGGTTCAAGATGATAGAAAGGCAACAGGAAGTCAAATAAGCACTGGTTCCAACCAAGGTGTGCAGAAGACCATCTCTGAAGCAACAACACCTTGTCCAACCTTGAAGCAGATGGGCTACAGCAGCAGAAGACCACACCAGGTGCCACTCCTGTCAGCTAACAACAGGAAACTGAGGCTACAATTCACACGGGTTTTCTCACCAAAACTGGACAATAGAAGATTGGAAAAACCACATTCAGATGGAAGCATGGATCCATCCTGCCTTGTATCAACGCTTCAGGCTGCTGCTGGTGGTGTAATGGTGTGGGGGAGATTTTCTTAGTACCAACTGAGCATGGTTTAAACACCACAGCCTACCTGAGTATTGTTGCTGAGCGTGTCCATCCCTTTATGACCACAGTGTACCCATCTTCTGATGGCTACTTCCAGCAGGATAACGCACCATGTCACAAAGCTCACATCATCTCAAACATGACAATGAGTTCACTGTACTCCAATGGCCTCCACAGTCACCAGATCTCAGTCCAATAGAGCACCTTTGGGATGTGGTGGAACTGGAGATTCTCATCATGGATGTGCAGCTGACAAATCAGCAGCAACTGTGTGAAGTCATCATGTCAATATGGACCAAAATCTCTGAGGAATGTTTCCAGCACCTTGTTGAATCTATGACACCAAGAATTAAGGCAGCTCTGAAGGCAAAGGGGCCCAACCTGGTACTAGCGAGGTGAGTGTGTATGACTTCAATTTATTAAGAATTGTCTCTGTTTTTGGATTCTTCATTGACCTTAGAAGCATTCGGGAAAAACAGCGTTTTTTTGTGTTTTTTCAATGCAACATGGGATGAGTTACTGCTACACAAATGGTCATTAGGAGGGTGAAGTATTCCTTTAAGTCCACAGAAACAGCCGACACACTACAAGCCACGAGTGCAGCATGTTTAAGAGACAATCAAAAATAGCAGGGACTTAATTCTAGTCTATAAAACCTATTTTTGGCAATAATTCAGTTTAACAACTAAAATAAAGACCATTACACCACCAGGAACAATATTTACATATCAATGCACCTCGTATATCTGCTACCGTCACACCATGTTTGCTAACTGATGGAGGAAACTTTTTTTTTAAAACAGAAACCAAATTAAAAGGGCCGAGACTGTGAACGGTTAAACTGGTAATTCTGAGCTGTAAACCAGAAGACACACACCAGTTAGGTGTAATACTAGGGGGAGAAATTAGAACACTATAACAAAGCTCATGGCAATTACCAACACCAGATGACGCAGATGTTTAAAACCACTACACTGTATGTATGTGTGTGTGTGTGTGTGTGTGTATAATCAGCAGCAAACTCCACAGAGTCTTCCTCCATTTGTTAGTCTTGTAAATGAAGCTGAGCTGATAAAATAAAGGCTACACTCAAGAACTGTGACGCCGAGTTCACACAACTCAGCTAAATTGGTCTAAACTGCAAATTAGCACGCACACACACACTCGCAGCTACACACATACACACACTTGTGAGCAATACCGACACACTTTAGTTCACTGCTTACATAAGCCTGTAGGAATGTGGATTAAATATGCGGCAAAATAAGAGGAAATCAGGGGGAGTTCTCGTGTTTGTATATGACTGTGTGAAGAGCTGCTCTTCTGTATTCCAACACCGTCGTTTTATAATATTATCTACTTTAATTTTTTACAAGAAATATTATAACTACATGTATTTCATTTCCTTCTCTTTTCATTTCTACTCATATGTTTACTCCACTGGTGCAGGTCCTTTCTACTCCCATAATGCCCAGGAAGAATTGTATACAAATCCTCTTCTCTTCCTCTTTATTCCTCCTCTCAACCTCTGTGGGATACCCAAAAATCAGTGTGGGATTACTCACTCCCCACATCCTTTAACCCTCTCTTTCCACTGCTTTCTAACAGCTCTCTTGTTGGACGAAAGGTTACGACAATGGTTTACTTTTCCCTAACCATCTTTCCCATCTCTACCCAAAACCACTCGTTTTCCCCCCGGGAGCCTGGTGGAGTTTTAATACCAACATTCCTCCGCTGTCTCCTCCTCAGCTCCTTCACTTCTTGGTAACTCTCTTCCTTTAACTCCTCTCCACTCCAATTATCAGGTTCAGAGAAACCTACCTGCCCTTCTCTTCCTTCTCCTGACTTAAATCCCTCTATTCTCGTTCCCTCCCTGTCTTAATACCCCAGAGGCCCAGCTGAGCTGTTATACTAGCATTCCTTCGGTGTTGTCACTTCCTGTCCCCGGTTGTATTCGCTGCAACAACACATGCCTCAGACAGCTGGAGGTGGAGGTGTGAGAGGAACATTCAGTCATGGGTCATGAACCTCACGGGTCATGAACCGCCAGTCCAGACAAGGAGAGAGGCGGAGAGACTGACAGAGTTCAAGTGAAAGACGAGTCAAGCGAAGCACAACTGATGAAAAACATCCAGTATTCTGCTCCCTTAAAGGGACAGTCTGAGATTTTGGGTTACAGGCTTTCTTGCAGAGATACAGATACAGAGATTGAAATCACTGATATTTGGACGTTAGATATGAAGCTACAGCTAGACACCAATTATTCTATCTTAGCATTAAGACTGAAATCAGGGGGAAATAGCTGTTCTGGTTTTCTCCAAAGGTTTCAAATTCCACCGAGCAGCAATTCTAAGGCTCACTAATTAACACATTACATCATGTCAAATTCGTACAAAAACCAAAGAGTAAAAATGACAGGGGTCAATGCTGTGTTCTATTTACCTCTGAAGTCTGAGGTCAGAGCTGGGGACAACGTAACACCCGAGGTAGTCTCTATATACAGACTCTACATTCAGTGAATGTAGAGTCTGTAGGCAAACCCCGGAGATCTTGCCTCCGGAAGAAGAGCGGAAGAGCCCTGGTTTCCGGTTGTAGGCTGTTTGTAGTCCGCGTGATATTGACCAATCACGTTTGAGCCGGCTGCAGTTGTTGCCAGGTTAAACGGTCCGTGCGGTGAACTAACGAGGCGGAACATAATTGGTGTCACTGCAAACTCTGAATCCATCGCAATGGTTCAGCATATTTACTTATATATAAACGGAAGTCGGAAACGGAAATTCGCCTCCTCCGCCCAAATCAAACCGGAATGCCAAAAAATCTGGGGTCTGCCCCCAGAGGCTGTATCGCTGTCTGCCGGAAGTCAGACGCTGAATACAACCGATGGGTTCCGAGAATGCACCCAAGGTGACCGGGTTTCAGACTAGTAATACAAGTTGTTGTTCGCAATACCACTTCCAGCCAGGCTAGCCACTGTTACAAATACCAGTTGATAACAACACATTAGGCTGTTTTGCCCATACAAACACCGTAGCAACATCTCCACAGATAGAAGTTGCACAGTCCTGTGTGTATGATCGTTTTATAAGACCCAAATAAGACAGAAATGTTACTAAACAGTATATTACTGTAGCTTTCGCTGCCGCACAGAGCAGGCATATCAGGGTTGGTAAGGTTCCTCCAACTTTCTGGGGTCGACGTCAACAAAGGCATGCAGTCGCAAGAGGTTCCCACCGCTGAATCACACAGGATCAGTCAAGTCCTCTACAAAGGCGTGTCTCAAGCCCATCATAGACAGGAAGTTCTAGACGTAAAAGCGAATTCGGGGCATTACAGTTGAAATTTTTGATTGGAAACTGGGAAATTCCGATTTCCGAGTGCAAAATGAACACACTGTTATTACCCGACAATTATATATATTAATTATTAATATTATTATTGGTCGGGCGCAGTGACTTCCAGAAGACTCCAATGGTTGCTTGGCAACCTCAGAGTGTCGCACACTTTTAATTTGAAAGTCTGCATCTCTATCAAACAGCAGCTGCAACAGTTTGGCGACAGATGGCGAGCAGCCAAGAGAAAGTTATTTACTCAGACATAACGTTACCTGCCTGGACAGGAAATCACATCATAGCAGACTTTGTAATATCGGCGAATATCGTATCGTCGTCCAAAGAATCAATATAACGTATCATGATAAAACCAGTGATTTACACCCCTATTAGCAATACTAGTTCTAGCCAAGTCAGCCACTGTTACAAATGCCAGTTGATAACGCATTATGCTGTATTTAGGACATACAAACACCATGCAACATGTCCACAGATAGAAGTTGGACAGTACCCTGTACATGACTGTTTTAATGAGACACAAATAAGACAGAAATGCTAATAAACAGTATACTATTACAGCTTTCACTACTCTTGATGCGCAGAGCAAGCATACTGGATTTTGAAGTCGGGGTTGTTGAGGTTCTTCTGACTTTCCGAGACAGAAATCCGACTTCAGGGGCGTTCTAGTTGAAACTTTCTACTTTAATCTCGGAAATTCCGACTTCCCAGTGCAAAACTGAACACACCATTCTTGCCCGACAATTTATTGATTGGGCACAGTGACTTCCAGAAGACTCAAATGGTTGCCTGGCAACCTCAAGGTGTTGACAAGACTCAGGAAGTTACTGCACCTGGTTAAGAAATAGCCCAGCATTCAATCATTCCTGTACCATCTCAATGTGTTGTTTTTTACCCTTCAGTACAGAGCCCTGTTTCAGTCTTTATGCTAAGCTAAGCTAACTGTCTCCTCGCCTTCGCTTGGACAGACGTAAGAGAGTTATTGATCCTCCCATCTAACTGTCAGCAAGACAGCAAATACGCAGATTTCCCCAAATTTCAAACTATTGCTCCGTAAAACCAAAGGACAAATGTTGAAGTAAGAGTGAAGCTGCAAAATGTGTCAGACAGCTGTTATAAAGAGATGAGTCTGCAAAGTTTGACAAAGTGAGGAAAAATAACTCTATACTGGAAAGATGATGAAAAACCTGAGGAATGGGGAGACAGTAAAAACCGAAATGAGGCAAGTTGCACTGCTGTCCTCTGAAGTTAGAAGCAAGAAAACTGACAGGAAAGCAAGTGAATGGAGAAAATCAGAGTTCCACAGCTGTGTGAAAGAGATCAGAGGGACTGAACACAGATGGACAGCAGTGGTTCTTGTGTGTATTAAAGCTATGTAACGGTGACCACAGCTCATTCATCACAAATCTATACAGAGTCTCACACGAGTTTAAGCTGACTGTGCAAGTGCAAGGAAAGCTGTCAGTGCATGGAAAAAAGGACCATTAATGACTATTTAAGCATGTGTCAGATGCCTGACACTTGGCTGCTCTGTCACACCTCTTACAGGAATCACACCACGGCCATCTCCAATTTCAAACTCTGTCAATTCACACAACCCCAAATAAATACATCTGACAGGCTGCAGAACAAAGCTGGGCAGAGGCGGTTACTGCTATAAGGAGGGAAGAGGAAATCTGTATGATCAAGACAACTAGCTAAAACTCAACAACCGTAGCGCATGGTTCACAGATCTCTCTCATACACACACTTCCTGGTCATGGTGATGTCAGAGGACAGCTGGTGGAGGGATTCCCGGTGATGATGTCATCACCTCCTCACAGGGGACAGCTGTAGATGGAGTCCCTCTTGCTGTAACCTCATTATAAATGTGTGTATGTGTATGTCTGTGTGTGTCCTCTGAATTAAGCTCCCTCCCCCCATGGGACCTGCTCACTGGCCAATATTTCAAGCCCCCCATAGTTGTGGGCAGAAAATAAATGTGTAAATGTGTCACCCTTCCTCCCTCTGAAACCGAGCGGCTCCTGTGTTAAATAAACAGATACACTAACTTAGCTAGTATGTGTAAATAAGTGAAATTCACAGGAGCACACACACAAGTATTAGGATTCATCCTCTGGGAACAATAAATATCCACAGCAGATTTTCTTTAAGTATCACAATTAGATTTCCCTTGTCAGCAGAAGATCCGGAAAAAAACGTTAGCCAGGGGAAGCTCTTGTCTGATAGTGGCACTCGTAGATACACAAGACTTATGCCTCATCTCCACTGCATGGTTTGGCTCGACTTTACTGAACTCACTTCAGGTACCAGGTCAGTTTCTCTACTTCATTTTCCGCTACAGACAGTACCCCCTCAGTGTAGGCAGGATTCTTAGCTGACAGAAGTAGCGTTGCCACATGAAACTGCTGTGACATCATCTTCAACATGACACACATCCATCCTTTCATCAGCAACCAAGCGGGCAGCCAATTCTTAAAGTAAATAAAAACTTTGTTGATGACGGTAGCTAGGCTATTTAGAAATATCCGGCTTGTGCTCATGATGTTTTGGTGGCCAATGAGAAAATTAATACGAGACAGAATAATAAGATGATCCTACTGAAGGTCCAGTGTGCAGGATTTAGGGGACTATATTGGCAGAATTGACATATAATATAATAAGTATGTTTCTTGAGAGCAGTGCTTCCCAACTGGTCCAGCCAGGCGACCCAGATTTCTCCCTAGTCATTAGTTTAAGGTCCACACGGTTAAATATATTGAGCGCCATACTTGCATTTGGCCATGTCATCGAGCTAGTTGTCTGTCTCTGATTAGTAGCTGTCAATGAGTCACTCACTCTACAGCAGGATACTGCACTTCAAAATAAAACCTTTGTACCAGAAATTCAGTGTACTTCTTTGCAAGTCACTTGCAGTCCATTCAGAATGGACCCGCAACCCACTTTTGGACTGTGACCCACCAGTTGGGAACCACTGTTTTGGAGTATAATCACCTAATTAGAAGCCTATTTTTGTTACCTTAGAATGAATCGCCATGTTGTACCGCCATATTTCAACAGTAGCCCAGAATGGACGAACTCAACACTGGCTCCAGATAGGGCCATTTGTGTTTTTGCTCATTCATGTTTTTGCATCGGCCAACGTAGGTAGAAGCCTATCTGCAACAGGCAGCATCAGGGTTACACTGGTTTTAACTGGTTTAAATCACTAGTTCAATTTGTTTTTGAAAGAAGAAGACCTCTGCAGATAATTTGGATCACGGTAAAAACCTCCTGAACATCTGGATCAGAAAAAGATCCAGGACACATTAGGTTATTAAAGAAAATAGGGTGAGCACACTCCAGCATGTCTTGGTGAACCCCCATGCCAAACAGCGTCAGAGATACACTGATTTGTAAAGTGAAACTTCTTTATTCTGTGTTTTTACTGGTTTAAATCATCTGTTCCGTTTGTTTTGGAGAGGAGGAGACCTCTGCCAATCATTTGGCTGCCAGTGAGAACCTCCTGAACAATGAACAGTGAAGAAAATCTAGCCAGGAGACCTTTCTATGCTGGCTGCAATCTGCAATTCACCGCTAGACACCACCAACTCCTCCTAAATCTTACACACTTCACCTTTGACATATTTGTTAAACATAATTCAGAAACATCTTACTTTGGTAATGACATTACGAGCCAAGCAAGGTGAGACGTTTGTGTGTTGCACCAAAGAAGACAAATTGAAGTTTTACCAGATGATGGAGAGTGAGGAAGTGTCAGGAGATCAAAGTTATTGGAATTCATCCTGACGGGGACGAGGATATGCGCACTAAATTTCACCCCATTCAGTAGTTGTTGAGTCATTTCAGTCTGGATCAAAGTGGTGGACCATCCGACATTACCATCCGTAAAGCCATGCCGCTAGAGTGACTCAAAACTCAGCAACACCCCTATTTATTTTAAATCTGTAATTGCCAGTTCCCTTCATCGACCCCTTCTGATTACACTTCTGATAAACATCAAGCACTGATTGCCATTTCAAAACATGTCACATCACCAGATCTGCTTGAATGTAAGAAATGTGGATAAAAAACAGAAATCTGAGATGAAAGGAGCTGCTGCAAATTCTTAGGATGCTTCGCCAAGAACATCAGAGGCTTCTTCCACAGTTCCAACACACACACGAATACACACACACACGCACACAAGGCTGTAACACCAAAGGATAGAGGCAGTCAGGTCGATGCTCTGTAAAGAACTGGAAACACTGACTCAAAGCAAAGTAATTCAAAGGCTTCCTAATTTCAATCTGGAAACGAAAATTGAAAGCATTAATAAAATGAACCACAGAAACTCATAAAAGCAGCGACACAAGCGACAAGGACAAACTGAGAGATGTGCATAAATGGACTCTGGTGATGCAGTAATGAAATAAATGTTCAGGGCGTTCCTTGGAAAGTTCAGAAAAAAAGATTTCAACATGGGAGACTTAAATCTTTGAGCAACCTGTTGAATGACAAGCTGGTTTATCAGAGCTGAACTGTGCGAGGAAACCATGTAGCGTAACATGCAAAGATTTGTTGCATTGCTCACCAGAGGACCCTGAAATGAACACAATGGAGGCCTACAGTAACTCATAATCACTGAATCACTGTCTCTTTCTCTAACACACACACACACACACACACACACACACACACACAAGTGCGATTGCTCGGTGATGCAGAGAGCGAGCGTTAGCAAGGATAAAGCGATTTCACGGTCTGAATACAGACAAACAGAGGGCATTGTCCTCCATGGCGGACACACAGACAACAGCCAGCACACCCTCCAACACACACACACACACGACAGAAGATTGGGATGGACAGGAAGTAAGGACGGATCACTAGATCCAAGGATGAATGTACGAGTTGACCACACACAGAAAGAGACTTCGACAATCCACTCCAGAGAAAGAGTCAGAAAACTTTTTTGAGTCAATCTTCAGACGACACAAGTTAAACTGGTTTTGGTTGGTTTTTTAAAGCTTTGAATGTCTTAAGAATCGTCTGCAAGCATTTTCTCAAACTCCCTTTCTTCCCTGCACACATAGCAACACACACACACACACAATCACTAACTCCTCAGATGTCTGGCAAAAGGCCGTCTACAACAAGACAAGCCAAACAACTCCACCCACCCACTAGAGAAACAATCCCCTCTCATTTGCATCCTCACCCTCAACTAGTACCTCTCCACCCCCCACACTTCCCGTTCTGTCCCACTCGCTCTGTGCACGCTCCCCCCAACAACAAGACAGATGATTTCACTGTCACAACGTATAAGGAAAGTGAGACTCACACAGGGGACAAACAGAGCACCGCTCTATCACTACCTGTACTGCCTCTACCTATCACAAGACTGTCTACCACTGTGAGTACTGTCCACTGGAAATTTAACAAACTGACAGAAGGAATCACAGAAAATAGGTGACTGGTTTTAAAAGCAACAGAAGAAGTGCTCCCATAAAATTGGTCCTGATCCCAGTCTGGGAGGTACAAGATCATTTTCTGGCAGAATGTCGGGCCAAGGAAAGCCCCACGCCTTGTTGGACCGTGAACGACTGTTGAGCAACTTTAATGGGCCAGCTGATGGCCAGTTAGTTCCACATCTAGGTCAAACTGCTCATAGAAGCATTTTGCTAACTAGTGTAAGCTTTTATCAAAGTCTACAGTTGTTTTTTGTGCAGACATTCATGGTCCCACCCATCCATCCATCATTTTCATCCACTTATCCGTGGACGGGTCGCAGGAGTAGCAGGCCAAGCAAAGCACCCTACACATCCCTCTCCACAGCAACGCTTTCCAGCTCCTCCTGGGTGACCCCAAGGCGTTCCCAGGCCAGATGAGATATGTAATCCCTCCAGCGTGTTCTGGGTCTGCCCCGGGGCCTCCTACCAGTGGGACATGCCTTTAACAGGAGGCACCCACGCCAAACTACCTAAACTGACCACTTTCGACGCGAAGGAGCAGCGGCTCTACTCCGAACTCCCTCTGGATGTCCGAGCTCAATACCCTATCTCTAAGGCTGAGCCCAGCCACCCCACGGAGGAAACTCACTTTGGCCACTTGTATCGGCAATCACATTCTCTCAGTGACTACCCAGAGCTCATGACCATAGGTGCGGGTTGGGACATAAATGGACCAGTAAATTGAAAGCTTCGACTTCCAGCTCAGCTCCCTTTTCACCACAATGGTCCGGCACAGCGACCGTATCACTGCAGGCCGACACTGCCAAACCACCGATCCATGTCATACTCCATTTTACCGTAATTTCTGAACAAGACCCCGGGATACTTGAACTCTCTCACTCTACTGCAACCCTCCCTCACGATGACTTGTAATCACTTTGGTGATCCATTAACTTTTCAGTACTGCCATCAGGTCAAAATTAGAATTAAAAATTTGTTCATTTGCACCTAAACCAAATAAAAGAAATGTGCTCAGACATGTTTTGCTATTATTTCTGGCCAAAAGTAAAAGTTCATTGATCTTAAAATAACAATAATATAATTTATCGCAATTAGGGTTGCAGTGGTACACTGTGAAAGCCTTTATATTCATTGTCTTGTGTGGCGATCAGCAGTGATGTGGTGGTTCACTTTTACACTGTGATCTGTAGCCTATAGTTCGGCTTTAGCTTCTAACTATCTTTGTCTTTTTAACCTGTTGTTGCTGCTGAGTCAGTTTGACATCCTGGATATATCCTTCAAACACAGACTGTAGACCCCTCTGTCTGCTTCTCTCTGGAATCACTCTTTCATTTCTCCAAACATATTTCTTCAGGGAGTGCAGTTAGTTACAGTGTGGGCTCCATGCTTACTCTGACAGCTTGTCGGACCATCACAAAGGGGCGGGGCTTAGTGTAAGGTCAATTATCATAAAGTAGTTTAAACTGAGGCGCTGACTCAGCTGATGTGATATGAGGGTTTGCAGCATTGAAACTTGTTTTCGGCCTATTATTAGTAGTACAAATACCACACTACCACTACCATTACTATCTATACTCGACTTCTTTTTCCTTCAGTTTCTTTCACTTTAATTCGGTCACCCATTCCTACTAAATCAGCCCCTCAGGGATGGATTGTTTTTACACAGCTTTGATCTGTCAGTTCGTGTAAGTGTTTTCTGTTTTGTTCCTCGGCTCTACCATTCAACAGCCTCTCCACTCTGTCAGACATGGGGAGACCACACACCCTTTATCCTTACAGACAGACCCCCCTCCAACTTGTTGCCAACTGGATGGACATGTGTGTGTGTCTATGTGTGTGTGTGCGCCCATTAATCTGAGTGTGTATACATGTAGGTGTGGGGGTGATGGGGCCAGCAGAGACCAAAGACAGAGGAAGGAGGAGGGTGAGGAAGGGGCTTTTAAAGGCCCTGCCATTCTTCAGGAATATTAATGAGGAACAAGTTCTAGTCAGGGAGCAGAAAAACAGACAGATAGAGAGATGGTGGACCAAAGACCAAGACCAAAAATAGTGAGATAGAAAGATATGACCAAGTTAGTAGAGAGTGGGCAGCGTGTGGGTGATAAGAGAACAAGGGAGGAGGAGGGGAAGGATGGGAGGAATGTTTAAGGCTGAATCAGAGTCTGTATCTTCAGAAAGTTACCAAACAATTACATATTGGCGTACTGATTACTTTCACGCAAACAGCCAAAAAGAACTAAGGTTACATAACATGTGAGATGTTTTGTAGTATTTCTTTCTACAAATTAAGCTCCAGTACAAACCACAGTCTGTGCAGCTGAGCATGGAAACAAATTAATGTGACTGGGTTCAAATAAAAAGCTTGAAATTGTTAGGGAAAGAGCAGGAAACGCTGTGGCTGCCTACAGCACAATCGAAAGGGAATTGTGTGGCACAAAAAAGCACATGGGGAATTCACTGTTTTCACCACAAACTACAAAAATTTGTTGACTTCGAGGATGGATAAACAATTTAAGATTAAGCTAAAGCAGCTGTCAGAGCCAGATTCTCAGACAAGGAACTCTGTGAAGGAACTCAGGAAGTGAAACGATGACTTTAAATTCCGCTCATTCATCATTCAGTGTTACTGTATATGTGTCCCTGCTGTGACATTGCAAAAGTCCATGACTCATAGTGCGAAAGTACAGATTTCCTAAGATAATCGGATGTGAACAAAATCAAACTGCAACACTGTGACATCAGCCAACAGAGCTGGCTGCTACCTCCAAAATCAGGGCTCCAGACTAACTCCTCCACTAGTATCCTTAATGCTACCAACTTTCTCAGAAGGTTGCACCAGCACATGATTTGGTCACTCCCTTTTTCCGTTCTATCAGATTGGTTACTAGAGCTGCCCCCTGATAGTCGACCAAATGTTAGTCCACCAGAAACGTAATTAGTCGGCAAGATTTCATTGGTCGCTTGGTCGCAGACCTCTATTAGGAGCTGCGCCTTGTCAAAATTAATCAAAACCTATATGACTGGACCATGTGGGAATTTAATTTGAAAGGACAGACACAGGAAGTGGCCACACTCAGCAGTCATACAGGAGTCAGGTTACAAACCAGTCACAGCCGACAGATATCGTTCCCTTCTTCTGTAAATATTCAGTCTGATAAATACAGAAAAGTTGATCATGTTAGTGCAGGGCTACCCAGAGCTTTACACCTGTCCCACAGATGATAGGCCTACACACTAAACAGCTCCTGGAAGAAGATCAGCTCTGCATTCAGGATTTCAGGTAAATAGGCTGTACGATGACTGACTCAACCTGCCGCCGCGCTCTTGAAAGCTGGCACACAAAAGGCACAAGAGTAGCACCATGTGTACGGCCTCTAATTTCCAGGGCTGGTACCTGCGGTTATTCCACAGACTAGTTAATAACATGTCGGGCAGGAAATCCAAAGTGTGGGATCATTTTGAGAAGGTGAAGGACGAACCCAAGGTGATATGTAAACTCATCTTCATTGGTCGACTACAAACATGACGTATCATCTGAAACATGGAAGTAGCTACATGCCCATTAGCCCACAGCGTCATTAACAGGCGGCTCGCTCAGTGTGTGACGTGCACTTGTAGATAAAATATAGGCCTATATTAATGAAGGTTCATTAGTACGGTTTTGTATTTCTCTGTAATGTAGCACAGTGTTAACAATGTTACTGATACTATTCTTTCTCACACCTTCAACTCAAACCATTGTGTTGCCCCATCCATTAATTAATTAATTAATTAATAAATTTATATCGTAAACATGTGGGCTACTAATGGCCCTAAATGATTGACCACTGGTCAACTAGGAAAAATTCTTAGTCAGGTGCAGCCCAATTGGTCACACATCATGAGTTACAGCCCATCAAAACTGACAGCTGCTGTGCCACAGACATGCCAAGAGACAGGCGCTAATGCTCCAGTGAGGCAACAGAATGGTGTGTTGAACATTAGACAGCAGATAATGATGATGGTGTAATATCATCACAATCTTTTACAATGATATTGCGGAAACACCCAGCGTTTCCACTGGTAACATTCTGCCGTTTGTCTGACAGTAGTGAATGGGTGTAACTTCAGTTGTGTTAGTATGAGAACTGCGAGTAGAGGAAGAGGTATGAGTGCAGTGCAGTGAAGATACAGACATTTCTTACACAAGACTTATATAATGCAGACCTGCCAATGCGCATTTAACCTGCATTTGACCCATTTATGAGTCAGCTGTTTGCAAATGTAGAGCCTTCAGTCTGCATCATGCACTCACATGAATGTGACCACGTGAAATTTTAACTCATAAAAGACGGTCACAGTCAGAGCCCTGAATATGTAAAGAAATACAGATTCAGACAAGAGATGGGTTGATACATGATTTCATCGTAACTATATACATTGACCGTGGTGAATGTGCATTATCGGGATAATCGTGAATATCATGTCCCGCATCGTTGGTGCCATTTTAAAAGTTTTATGCATATTTTGATGATTATCTGCATAATTATGTGAGACGTAATCATTTTGGCCACGATAACTGTGACATTAAAGATGGACAAATGCACTCAAGCATTTGCAACTTGTCAGAAGATAAGATCAGATGAATCAGTCGAAAACAGGCTGGTCACTCAGCTGGTGTGACCAACAGGATGTCAGACAGACAGAGAGAGAGCTGACAGCTGGAGCACAAACACACTGATCAAAGCTCTGCTGTTTGTGTGGCTGTTTGTGTGCTTGTGCGTGTGTGTGTGTGTGTGTGTGCATGTGCGTGTGTGTCAATATTAGCTCGTCCTCTGCCTGCTGAATTGCCAATACCGAGGCTTCACGGTCACAAAGTTTCAGCGTGACTCAGCACATACTGGACTCTCCAGATAAAGTTATAAAGCTCATAGTTTCATACTGTTTTATGAGTGTGTGTGTGTGTGTGTGTGTGTGTGTGTACTGTACTGTCTTAAAGTAGTATTTTCTGACCTTTTAACCCACAACTGATGCATTTCTACCAACAAACTCTGGTGTCTGACGTGCTGAGCTGCAGACTTTTAATGCCCTCAAGTCTGCAAGCACTCCTCATCCCCAGCAACTGCACTGGTCGTCTTGGAAACCAATTCAAAAGCTTCCTTTATTAAGACTAGACTCAGCAACAAAGCTCTTACTCACCCAATCCACACGCACACACACACACAGAGGGAGGGTTAACCCAGGGCAGCGCAACATGCATTCTTCGACAGGAGACAGACTCCTCAAGATCGCCCCACCACCCCCACACATGATCTTTCTCGACATACACACATATACAAAAAACTCCGCACCACATTGTCCCCCCTTCCCTCTGCTGAGCCCCAGTCTGTGGTCGAAGCAGAAACTCTCAGGGCGTAATATGACTCTGCCTTTATAAACACGCAGGGAGCAAGAGACCGAGAGAAAAGAGAAAAGAACAAGTGAGAAAGTCCAGCGAGATCCTGAAAGAGAGCACATGTGAACGAGAGGAGAGGAGGAACGATCGCGCCAGGACGGAGAACACAAGTTCAAACTCATTTGGCAGTTTTCAAATCTTTCTGTGCGACTGAGCAAATAAACTCTGCGTCTATTGGATCAAACTTTCTCTGCAGCTTTTTGTCTCTCACTACTCCTCAACACACACTGTACGCTGCTCAGGCGTCAGTGAGAATCAAACCACACATCTGGCACCAACGCTGGAAGTGTGTGTGTGTGTGTGTGTGTGTGTGTGTGTGTGTGTATTACAGTACTAGCAGGTATGCTGGCGAGCATGTCCAGGTCAAACTCAAGTCAGTGAGGCTGTGAGATTATCAGGGAATGCGAACACACACAAAAACATACGTAGTGAAAATGAAGGCTTCGTTTCAACTGAACCTGGTCCTCAGAACAACAAGTTTAAAGTTTGTTACAGTCTATTACCCACTGCAGCCCTGACGTTAGAGCTGAAAAGATCAGTCGATCAACAGGAAAACAATCTGTAACTAGTTTGATAATTAAATAATCATTTCAGCTATTTTTTTAAAGAAATATTTCCAGCAGAAACACCAGTAACACTCTGTGGTTGCTTCCCTTCAAATGTGAGGATCTGCTGCTTCTTTTAAAGTGAATATCTTTGGGTTTTGGACTGTTGTTCAAACAAGACAAGCAATTTGAAAGAGTAGCGTTGTGTGGTAAGAAATTGTAATGGGCTTTTCTGACCTTCTATAGACCTATGATTTATCTGCATGCATTCATCTGGTGTCAGAATAATCCCAAAAACTGATTCCCAGCTGAGAGACTTCACATGAACACCCCCTCAAGTCAGAAAAACAACTCAGAAAGCCTTCAAAAACGTTAGTACCTGCTGACCTTGACCTAATATATGCAGTAACCTTAGGAACAAGAGTAAATGTTTCATTCATAGTAAGAAACTTTTAGTTACTTCAGGTATTGCATATTATTTTTTTGCTGTTACTGAATATCTGAATGATCTGTGTGTTCATTTCATGATTTATTTGGCTCTGCCCACACAAATAGTTGGACTGAGACTGGACTGTTGCCAAGCAACACAACAATATCCCTGCACACTAGCTTGCTACTCTGTGTAATTCTGCATGCAACCATAGGCGAGCTACTTTGCATCATGTAGGTTACATCTGTGTTGGTATTTATTTTGTGACTAGTGAAATAACTCAGTTGACATGCCTTGGAGGCATAAGTATGATGCCAAGGAGTAAACAGCTTAGGGGCTGTACGCATGTTGTATTTGTTGCGCCCTCAAATTCATTGTTTTCAATGTAGATGCAAGGCAGGCAGGCTCAAACGGCAGAGCGATGCGCATTTTTCAGGGCACGACAACTGCGCACTGAGATAAACAGAGTACAACTTTTGAAACACAGCAGCATGCACCACATGTCATGTAACAAGGACCAACCCATCACAGCTGACAGATATCTTTCCCTTTATCCATAAATATTAGTTTGTGGTAAATATGGAGTAGAAGTTGTTGTAGGCCTACACACATGTAAACAGCGCCTGTAAGAAGATCAGCTCTGCACTCAGGATGTCAGGTAAATAGGCAATAATACGATGCTTGTTAAGGTTAATTAGCAACCTCAGACGCAACCTACCGCTGTGCTCTTAAAAGCTGGCACAGAAAAGGCACTAGAGTAGCACCTGATCTTGTGTTTTCGAGGCGGTTAAATCATGTGTACGGCCTCTTAATCAGTATGTTGCTTCGTCTTCTGATGTCACATGAACATGCCTGGAGATTTGCAGTGAGGGATCCAGGCTTCTTTCCTTCCCTTCATCCTTTACTGACGACCATTCATAATTTAACTCACGGGTTTGTTATGAGTTTGACTCTTAATGTCGGCTAATTAACGATTAACATAATGAACGGCTCAGATCGTCCGGAAAAGCAGAGTGAAAAATACCACAAAGACCAACCGTCACATCGCTAAACAACAACAGCAGCCGTGGAGGAGAAATTAATACTGAACCCAAACAGACGGGCGGGTCCGTCCTCTCTCCCTACGTCCTTCAGCCTTCCCTTCATCAAGAGCAGGGGTCCCATTTATAACCAATGCGTACCCACCCAACGAGGCCTGAGAGACACTTCCCACGCAAAAGTTGTGATCAATCAAAACAAACTTGAGGTGAGAAACTTTGACCCATGCTTACGAAACTTTGGAGACAGGAAACTGGCGACACAGATGGTGAGGCGAAGGCCTGATTGTAAGAATTGTCAAATATTTTTTGGCGTACGCCATATTTGGCTTTTGTCCGTACATACATTTTTAGTACGTATCCTACACATTGTTTTATAAATGAGTCCCCAAGTGTTCTACCTTGTGCCGACATTTTTTCTTCCATGGATACTCTATGTCGTAGCAACCAGATGCTACCAAAGCGTTTCATCTGAAAAAACACTACGCCCCTTATTGCGCCTCATTGCTCCTCTGTGTTCTGCACTTGTTTGGTATACACTGTGTCATCTTTGACATTTAAAAAGCAACAATATACTGATTAATAGCTTCACAATAAAGCTTTTACACAAAGCACTAAAATCAGGATGAATGAAGTAATTTGAAAAAACAACAAAAACAAAGGCGGTAATATCGTGCTGTTGATCCACCCTTAATCACCACAGGGGAAATTCCCTCACCAAAACAGCTCTGCTCAAACTGTTTGATCTGAATGACTTTAGAGGCCTGAAGAGGTGAAAATTATCCAGTATTTTTTAGAGCCTAAACCGCTCATCTGATGCAATGAATGTGTGAAACAAGATCCTCTTGTACTTTTTCTTTTGTTAACTTTCCAGATATTCTCTGCGGGCACACATGCAGACTTTCCAGAAATTCCAACGGCAGCTGGGACCTTGTTAAAAAGCAGGATGACTCGTCTGAGCTTTGCAGCATCGCTCATATTGTTAGAGTAGGTATAGCCGTGCAGTGGAGTTATTTTTCCTCCTCTTCCATCTCTTTTACACTCCCTTGTCTCCGCTGCCTCTGTTTATCTCCATCTCCCCCCTCCTCCATCTCTCCCACCCTCCATCCATCCATCTCCCTCTGGGGTGCAAGTGCCTGGTACCACCAGTCTCCCTCTCTTAAAGCTGCATCTCAAAGAGTTGATTCTCCAATCTGATGCATTAGCACATAACACACAACCACAGCAAGACTCCCTACACACATTGATAAATGCCTACTGATTAAATAGCCATACACAGTTGCTCTAAACATACATTAATATTCAAACACTGACAAGTTTGTCCGTAAATCCTGTTACATGCTCTCCACTCCAGCTTGTCCACACCAATGAAAACGCGAGACAAACATGAAACATGTGAGGCAAGCATGCAAAACAAACACTTAACATGTGCTCTAAAACATCGTCATTATCTGAAAGACAATGGTGCTTGAGAGGGAAAGGAAGAAGAGGGAAACTCAACTCTAAACAAACAACAACAAAGCAGCAGACTGACGTCCGCCTGCGATTAACTAAACAACCGTCATGGTGATCATGACAGAGCTGGCAGCCGTGGAGAGATAAGCGAGATCAACAACATGTCACAGAGTCGTGTCATGTGGACAGTGCATGAGCATCCGAGCTGCTGGAATTTCTGACACAACTGACACGCTAAGCCAAATTATGGTTCTGCTGCAATGCATCTCACGAGCCAAACCGACACTCATTTCCAGTCCAGCTTTACTCAATCTTCCATCTTCTTCTGTGTTGCTCAAACAGTCAAACGGCCGGGGTTGGGGGGTTAGATTCCCGCTGACCGCGAGCTCAGAAATGCATTTATGGTATTCTGGGTCTGAAAACATCTGCCAAACAGCGTATGTAATGATGTTGTTGTTGTTTTGTTTCTCGGCCTTGGTCTCATTTTCATAGCTTTGGCTAACAGTCCTATTGACTAGGATAACATTATACTCACATTTTACTCACTCAAGTTGATCACAGTAATATGGAGGCAGCACACCAGGGCAGGGATACAAGCAGTCAGATGATCTAACAGGTGGTAAACAAACCCTCATTTCTGACCTGTGTGTTCACACTACTTCAGTACGCATTGTGAGTCAGTGTTTGGGTAATCATTTTAGATTCTGCCTTCACTTTCTTTTTGGAATAAGTAAAACTGAGTTTGCACCCTGCCAGACTCCTCCTTCTAGAAATTACCCGAAATCCCCAGACATTAGACATTCAGCTAGTCAGAGAAATGTTACTGTAATCCAAAAGAATAATGGCGACAACTTTCAAAATGAGGCCCAGATTGTAAAAAAAAAAATTGAATAAACTTTCCTCTAATACTGTTAGTTTAAGAGGGGATAAAGTCCTTCGTAAGATATGGCCAGAACTTTAGTTTGTAATGTTCAAAAAATGAACTAACACTATGAACAGAGTGGAGAGACATAACAGTTTTGACTCTATTTACATCTATGTATTGAGTTGCAGAGATATCTACTGAATTTAGCATGCTAACCAGCTAGCCCCGGCTGATCCCGTCTTGTAATACCCTTTGTACCTCGGGACGTTATTGTGAGTCACTAGGTACATTTACATGCACACCAATCTTCCATTATTATTCCGAATTTGATGCGGGTCATGTAAACAGCATATTCAGTTTGGATATTACAGTATAGGACTTTTTCCTGAATGACGCATTTTCTGATTTAGTCATCTGGGATGTGCCGGTTTTAGGAGCAGTGTTTGGACATGTATACAAGGCATTCAGAATATGGGTCTCAAATGGGTCAGACTGCATTTTCATCTCTGTACGTTATCATGGTTACGTCAAACATAGTCTCTATACAGACTCTACATTCAGTGAATGTAGAGTCTGTAGGCAAACCCCGGAGATCTTGCCTCCGGAAGAAGAGCGGAAGAGCCCTGGTTTCCGGTTGTAGGCTGTTTGTAGTCCGCATGACCGCATGGTTAAACGGTCCGTGCGGTGAAATAACGAGGCGGAACATAATTGGCGTCACTGCAAACTCTGAATCCATCGCAATGGTTCAGCATATTTACTTATATATAAACGGAAGTCGGAAACGGAAATTCTGAGTTCTTGTGAGGGTCAAAGGATAGAGGGATGTCGTATGCTGTAAAGCTCTCTGAGGCTCACTGTGATTTGTAACACTGGACTTTACAGATCGAATTGATATTGAAATTGAATTGAAGTTAATATTTGTACAGCCCTTTGAGGCATGCTTTATGATTAGGCTACAATGAACTTTAACTTGACTCATCTGTACAGCACTTTGAGTTCCCTTTAGGTATGAAATGTGCTATATAAATGCCTTTCCCTTCCCTTGCCATATTGTGATGTGATAAACGACATTGGAGTATGCACGGCTGCATATCAAGGGAAATATTAGTGGAAAATTCATTTTAATTAGCCATGTAAACAGCTCAGTAGGAATACTGTTTTTTTGGGAATAAACGCAATATTTTGTGAATGTTAACATATTCAGTCCAACATGAGCGGACGAAGAAGCAGAGCTACAGCCCGCGGCTCGCAGCAAAGTAAACACAAAGGCTACACTACTACATTTTCATTTTAAATCATAACTTTTTATAACACTTGGCAGGCGACCATCATCAACATCCCAACCACCTGCTCCTGGCAAGCGGCAAAGAGAAGAAGTGATATAAAAAGAAGCAAAGCAAGTGTAAACATTGGTGTGGCTTCCACAGCTGGCGAGTAAAGAGACAAGGTTTGATGCTGAACTCGCTGTGTTTGTTTTAGACAGGTACGTAACATCTAATGTTGGGATTTAGCAAAATGCATCTTCTGTGCAACTAATGATGAGACAACCTGTGCCAAAAAACTTTACAGATGGCGTCCATATACGGTTTTGTAGATGGTGTTCTCTTGCTAAAACTGAGCTAAGCTACAGGCCAACGCCACACATGAAGATTATAAGATAGCAGTGTTTCTTGTCCTGCTGTTAGTAGTTGGCTTTATTTTTAATAACTGATAATTATGAAGCTCAGCGTAAGTTCAATCAGGAAGACTTTCTTTATGCTGTATCTATTCTCAATTCTCTCTCAAATCAACTCCCATCAATCAGCTGACTACGGGTGTTCCCTCTCCCAGTTTTATCCAATCAAACTTTGCCATGATCTCCTTCAGTCATTCATGTTGCTGCTGCCAAACTTTAACTCTGTTCTCCTCTCTGCTGCTGTCAGCTGTCATCTTAGGCAGAATCGTCACCCCCTTCTCCTCCAGTCACCTTATCCAGAGCCCACAACCAGCTCATCAAATGCCCACTCCTCTTTACATCCAGATCACCTCCCTCTTCATCTCACCACCACCAGTGTCTAGACTCCTTAGGGGGGTCCCTAATCTACTACATCTTTACCACCCTCCTGGAATAGATGACATCATGATGGGGTCTAATCACATGATAAATGTTCTTTTCATCTCTCCTGATGGAAGTAAATTTAGAGCACCAGTAAAATGCTTCCCCCCATTTCCTTCGAGCATGTGGCCTGGCACCTCACGTTGCATCTTTAAGTGGTGCAGACAGTGCAACTTCCCTCGGAGACAGACAGCACACACAGCAATACCCTGCTCTGCTAAACCGGTGTTATATAAACAGCTCTGCTGCAGATATATCTGATCAGTATTTCCTCATCATTTATAGCACTGTGAGAGCAAGAAAACCAACAGCAGTGTAAGAAATAGCAGCACAGACCATAACTTACACTCAAATAGCCACAAAAAGCTAAAAATACTGTGGATCCTCTATGTAGACATGGGGTTGTTCAAATGACAGTAGTTTAAAGAATCAGGAGGACAACTCCTACAACTGCAAGACATAAAATCTTACACTAAACAACACGACATTTAAAAGCGTGGCAGATGAAACGCTGACTTCAGTTACCCTCAAATGTAGAGCGGAAGACAGCTCAGCAGCTGCACTACAGAGCTGATGTACAGATAAACAGAGCAGCACTTCAAAGATGACAAAACTGACAAAACTGGAAGAAAAACAGTCTCTGTACTCTACCAGTCGCTGATCAGGGGCTTTCTTAGATAGTGTTTTGTCCTGTTAGTCGTAGTCGGCTGGCTTTTGGGACGTATATTCAGCTGTGACGATAGAACCTAAAAATAACACATCATCACTATACATTTGTACATTTATTTTTACAAATTAAATGAGCTTGTGGACATGTGGACTGGCTGATTGAGCTGCAGTATTCTTAGCTTTAATTATATGGAAATTCAGACAATTTACTGATTTAAAAATGACCATATTAGTTCACTTGGCTCAGTAAAAGATTCATAAATCTGACAATTTCGAAAATTGAGTTTATCACCCAGCCTTACTGTGACTGAATGTCCCCAAAAAGCTTCTGTTAGATGCATGACCTCAATAATAATGAAGGATACACTTTAATGGCTCCTGACTTTGTCCCGATGGCCATAAGTTTCAGCTTGGGGTCAAAGGCCAAAGCACTGGGCTGATGAGGGAACCCATGCTCCACAGTCTAAAAGAGAAACACAGAACAGACATTAACAGATGACAGACAAAAGAAGACAATAAAAACACTCAGACTTAATTATTTTTGCTTCTTTTTAAACACCCTGCTGTCTGTGAGCGTGCATGCATGTGTTTGCCTGTTAGACTGTGCAGTCAGTGCGGCGTCAAAAAGGGAGGGCTCCCTTAATAAAGTTAGAGGAAAGTTCTTAAAAAAGCACTGAGGGCAGCAGCGCTGCTTTATTACGATGCTTTGCAGACTTTGTTAAATGGGATTAACATAAATTCACAGTTTTTCCTTCTGCCCGTGTCAGGAGAGGGCGAGACAGCTGGGAAAGCATTTAGATCCACAGAGAAACAACTAACAGAAACTGTAGAACGATACCTTAACTAACTTTAAAAGAGGTTCAGGTCAGGACTCCTGAGCGGCTCCGTGTCCAAAAACATTTGGAAATGAGGTCTTTAGCGTGGAAATCAGATATGAGGTAAAACATTAACTCTTTGTTTCTTTAAATTGCCGCTCTGATCACACAAACACACGCAGACAGAGAGACATCAAAGTAACGCTCCTGTTGAGAGACCACCTCTGTGATAGTTGTGGCAGCTGGTGCCAAACCTTAAAGTGTGTGTGTGAATGTGTGTGTGTTGTCACGGCACAACAAACAGTTCAAGAACTTTAGACCCGATGCACCATTCAACCAATCTGAGTTTACTCATATTCTCTGAATGTACATCCATGTGGCACTGCAGCGATTAGTTAGCAAAAGAAAATTAATCGCCAGCTACTTTGATAGTCAAATAATGTTTTCAGTGATTTTTTCCAAGCAAAAATGCCACAGATTTGCTTGTTCCAGTTCCTGAAATGTGATAAAAAATCTGCAGTTTTTGTCATGTATGATAGTAAATGAACAGTGTTTGGGTTTTGGTCTGTTTGTCTGACAAAATAAGCAATACTGATATTTTACTATGAGCTCTGGGAGGCTCTGATGGGCAGACTAAACCTACACATAATCCAGAAAATAAGTCACAGATGGAAGAAGAATGGAAGTAACTGTTAGCTGCAGCCCAACTTTAAGGTCTATAAAACCCCGTTTCCACCGAGCAGTACGGCACAGTTCAGTTTGGTACGCTTTTTTCCTGTTTCCACTGTGAAAAGTTGTGGATGGTACCAATAGAGCCGTTCTGTGCCGTCTCCATTTTTGGTCCCCCCTCTGTTGGGGTACATAGCACACAGATCTGGTACTAAAAGGTGGAGCTGTGAACACTGCAGTCTGTTGATTGGTCACTCTGCTCAGAGATGTGGCTGGTTTATAACCACTGTGTGACAACAACCCAACCCACATGAAAGGCTAATGTTTGGGGTAGAAACGCTAGGGTCTAGGTACCATGTCTGAAGGGTTACTTTTGGTCCAAAGGCACCATACCATGAGTATATAGGTGATATACTGTAGGTGGTGGTGGAAATGGGGCTTAAGTCTGCACTAGTGTTGTCATGATACTGGAATTTCTAACTTCGATACAATGCCTTGAAAAATATTGATATTTGATAACATTTTTGATACCGCAGGGAAAAATTTAGGGATGGACATCTAACTTTTTTCCTTGGTCAGTAGCAGAGAACAGCAGAATACATAACCATTACTAATCAATATTGTGGATAATGAGTATTGGAGCAGTTTCAATTATTCAGAGTACATCTGTATCGATATATTAATGTTTTGACAACACTAGTTTGCAGCCACCCTGAGAAGATCTGATTCTGTTGTCACCAACTTCTATTAGTGTCGTCTCTCACCACTTTATCACCTCTCTCTGCAGCAAGACATCCCAATGTGAGGCAACTTTTCAGAAAAAAACACACACACACACACACACACACACACACACACACACACACACACACACACACACACACACACGTTTACATCCAGGCTGCACAATGAAATACAATTAACTTAATCTGGAATCGGTAACTTTCCATGCAAATTTGCCATTTGCGATGTCAAACAACTGAAATCATGGAAAGCCCACTGATGGTTCAAACGATCTGACACAACACTCGGGAAATGTCTTTCCTGGCATTTATGCGACTGTGATGTCTCATTATGACACATAATGAGACATAACACTCATGCTACTCAGAGAACAGGGGTTATGCAAGTAACCTCAAGTTCTGAATGCCTCACTGGCACTGTTACCAAGAACAAGTGTAACCCTAAAAGATGATTAACATTTGTCAGGAGCTCTTTCTCACAGAACAATTTATTCATCAAAGAAATAATAGATTCATTCGATAAGATACTGACGCATTCAAACTTTGTACTCAACCACATCAAGTTTTATGTTTCAACGAGTCATAACATCAAGCCTTCACAAGGGACAATGGCACACCCAGAACTTTTTCATAGGTGTGACCAGATAGGGCCACTAAAAATCTTGTAGTGACACACCAAAACCAAAAGTCATTCCTGAATTTCAAGAATTCTATTGTGCTATAAGCTAGTTGAAAACTATATAGTTATGAGAGTTAAGGAGTCGCATACTGATTTACTTTGTGTTCTCATTTTACAGTTAATGTTAGCAATTAACTGATATGGTATGAACCAATACTAGTACAGTTAACATTTTGAGTTCGTCAACAATCCTGTTTTAATGTGTTCTGTAGATGTAGACATACTAGGTGATTCCTCGCTAGTTGTCTTTTTCCTTAAAACGACATGCAACGAAAACGAAATGCATTGATTGAGAGGGAGAAACATTTATTGGGAACAAGTCTACTCAAATAAAAACAAATAATTTCAGTAATAATAAAAAAGGGAGACACAGAGGTCTTCGATAAGTTTTGCGTATTTCTGGGAGGAGATGGCTGTGGCACCCCCTGGCTACCCCTTGGGGCCACAACTGGTCAGGATTTTTGTCTGGATTTTTGTTTGTTTGGGGTTTTTTTGTTTTGTTTTTGGGGTGATGTTTTGGCCTTTGGACCTTCTCCAAGAGAAGGTTGATCTTGAAGAAAGCCCAAAGGCCAAAACGTCATCAAAATAAAAAAAATGCATATAGAGCCAGAGTGCGAGACACTTGTTTTCTACAATCAGGTCTGCTGCCAGTGATCAGCACCTCATAATAATTCTTGGCGTGCATTACTTGTATGTTTTATATATTGTTTTGGGTCTAACATGATTGTTTTAAAGAGAGACACCCTGCAGTTCCTCTTGTGATGTTGTGTCTACATGTGTCCTTATCCAAACAGCACGTCAAACAAACACAATTTGAGTCCTGGAAGCGCTCTGGCCCACACATTTTTTCAGTTTTATCAAGACTCAGGCTGTAGATTTGGGCCACAAAGCAAGGTGATAAAGAAAAATCAGTTTTATATGATTTAGAAATAACAATCAATGACTGATATTTAGTTTGCTAATCACTTTGCCAACATCATGTAGCACTAAATTTTCTTCAAATATATGCCATACATTCCTAATTCATCTTGTTGAGTGGGGTTTATTTTGTCCTATCACCCCACTGTTCATGATAAATTAAAGCTTTCAACATCCAAAACTTTGGACAGCCCCTCTCTGGCACACCCTGCTCTGCTTTTTGAGTGACACACACTGTGCAGACCACCAGCGGCCTCACCTAACCTGAGTTCAAGGCCACAGCAATGCCAGAGCGGGTTATCTTTGCACTGTAGTCTAAATATAAAGTGCAGACCCTGTTGGTAAGGTGCAGGTCATCCAAAAAGATTACGTGCAGTTGATTTGCACAATTATCAAACAGTCCACGGACTTCAACCTACTTTTAGGCTCCCACCACTTTAGCAACAGTGGCCGGGGTGACAATTGGCAGCTTACTGGAAGTGGAGCTGCTAAATACATCCTGGCACCAACTGGTGAGGAGGAGAGGAGGGCTGATAACTCCTCAGGAAGCTGAGGTTTACTGTACACAAACTGGTGTAGGTCCATATGGATGTGATGCCAGGGTAGCATGAAATCTGACACTCTTGGTTTCACCCACAGACCCTCAAACACTGAAACAAGAAGAGCGCTGCAAAACAACGCTGCGAGCTTTGTGTTGTGGTGAAGGGGCAGAAGAGTTAACCCTGTCACCACGCTGACAGCCATCTTGATCAATATCTGAATGAAATATGGGTCACAGCACTCAAGAGAGGCATCAAACTGCTGCAGCACAACTCTAATCTTGTTATAGTGCAGCCTGATAATCCCTATCACTGAGATAATCAGCTGTTGGTGGTTAATTACAGCGATGTTAGGACTGCACAGATAAGTTTCCCCAGTTCTTGGTGCTTTGAACGCGGGCCTCGTTTGGGTGAGAGCCAATTAACACGCCGTGAAAACAACTGAAACCCCCTGAACACACACACACACACACACACACATCAACAAAGAGTCCAGGCTGCACTGAAACCATCAGCAGCAGTTTACAGCTAATTTCTGCTCCTAGCTGGAGACAGAGGCAGAGAGGGGGGAATGCTGCAGAGTGCTCGGATCAACCCTGGTCCCGTGTGGAGATAGGTAGTTTAGGGGAGCAGCAGAAGAGGAGAGAAGAGGAGGAAACCCTCACTCCCTCCCCTCTCCTCCGTCCCGTTACTTTACCTTGTTGAAGGCGAAGAGCTCCTGTTTTATCTTCTCCCTCTGCGGGTCGGTGCCCTGCCGACGAAACCTAAACTTCATCATCTTGAAGCCGGGCGGAGGGCGGGCGGGACTGCGGGGGGACGGAGAGGAAAACACGGAGATAACAACCCCGGGGTTCTTGGCACGGCGGCGGGCGGGCGGTGCGGCGCAGTCGGACGATGCTAAGCTAGCTAACCGACTAGCCCATACAGGCTGAAAGCGGGGCTGCGACGCTGTTCCTGCTGCTGCGGGCTGCGGCTCTCCTCCCTCCTTCTCCCTCCTGGTGCTGTTTAGGTCGCGGTGGGTTTGACCACAGCCCCCTCCTCTTCCCGGTTCACACGGACCCCGTTGTTGTTGACCAATGAGGGCGAAGAAATCTGCGAGCAATTACCCAGAAACGCCCACACAGCCAAGTACTCTGGAGGGGCGTGCTCGGTTTGTAGCACAGCAAGCACCGGATACACGTCCCACATACATCAGTCACTACAAGGCGTTAAACGGTCGGTACGTTATGTAAAATTCAACTATCAAACAGTAAATAGCGAGTAATGTTTAAAAACAATGCAACTGAACTTGTTAACCTTTCATAGTGAGGGATGTTCATATTTTAAGACTCTAATTAACCTTTTAAATGATGTTCTATGGAAGCTCATTGCTGCCACTGAAAGAAAAAATAATTATGTGATGAAACAGTTAAAATTCTGAAAAAAATAAATTGTGAGATAAAAAGTCAAAATGTTAATATAAAAAGTCCTAATTGTTATAATAATAAAAAAAGTTTAAATTTTGGGATAAAATGATGAGATAAAAATTAATTCAAAATTATTAGATAAAAAGTCGTAATTATGGGATAAAAGTTATAATTATGAGATAAAAGGTCAAAATTATAGGATAAAAACAAAATGAGATAAAGTCATAATTATGAGATAAAAAATCATAATTATGAGTTAAAAAAGTCAAAATTATGAGATAAAAAAGTTGAAATTATGAGATAAATCGAAATTATGAGATAAAAGGTCAAAATTATGAGATAAATAAGTCAAAATTATGAGATCTAAATAGCCAAAATTATGAGATAAAGTCATAATTATTGATTTAAATAGTCGAAATTATGAGATAAAAGGTCAAAATTATGTGATAGAAGTCGAAATTATGAGATAAAAGGTCAAAATTATGAGATAAAGTCATAATTATTGATTTAAAAAGTCGAAATTATTAGATTAAAAAGTCATAATTATGAGATAAAATAGTCAAAATTATGAGATAAAAGGTCAAATTGTGAGATACAAAGTCATAGTTATGAGATTAAAGGTCAAAATTATGAGATACAAAGTGAAATTATAGGTTAAAAAAGTTGAAATTATTAGGGGAAAAAACCCAGAGTACAATTATGTTATGAACCCCAAAATGAGCATAATACAGGACCTTTAAATTATTTTTTACATTAGGCAGAATTCAGAAAACTAAGAGTGTTGCATTATCTTTCAAAATATTTTCCAAAAAAATGCCAAAACTGTTGAAAATGACCATTGATGTGATCTATCTGAAAACCCCTGGCTTTCACCCCTGTTATTTCAAGTATTTATTTGTTTAGGTATTCATCTATTTTTTGAGTTCTGAGTTTAAAATCTGAATCCTGACTTTTCACTCAGAACTCAAAAAACTTTTCACATGTGGCCCTGATCCTCCTCCCTATTTTTCCTTATATTTTATTTGTGTTACTTATTTATGTATTTATTCATTTACTCTATTTCCCATTCTGTTTTTATGTGGCTGTATCTTGTTTGCACCTCATGTTTCATTATGTTGTTTTGCACCAGGACCAGGTAAACACAATTTTGTTCCCCTGTTTACTGCACTGTATCTCTAATCTCTTACTTTCTCTGATGCCTTTGAAATTATACTTGTTTTAAACTTCATATGTGCATGATGTTACTAAAGGTCTCTTTTTCAAATGAACCAAATTCACACACCAGAGTCATTTATGCTACAAACTTTAATGTACATTATTCACGTGCATTAGTTATGTACAACAGCTATTTACATAAAAATATATAGGCTATACATTGTATAAATAATCATTTCCATTAGTGCAAAGAGCTTAGTGATGTGGCTTATAACCATGCGCCAAAATATGCTTCCACAAATATGTTTCCACCCGTTGTGCCTTTCCTTTGATTTCATAACAGGGAAGAAAATAAAGAAAAATAATTTAATTTGTGGCCTGTTTTTGTGGCTGCCTTCTCTTGTTTTTGGTTTAATTTCATCTTAATAAAATAAAAAAAATAGAGCATTTTATGGGCTCACAAATAGTTTAGGTATGCTACTCTTGCATGTAGGTTCAAGTCATGAAGTAATGAATAATGATGTATTTTGTCAAACCACAATCATCTAATAGTGTTTAAGGGAAGATATGGTGATACTTAAGTTTGCTTAATATTCATTTCAGTTTCACACATTTGAGCTTCCAGGAACAGAGCCAACCACAGCAGGGGTTCCTACCCTTGTTCAAGGACCACATTTATATTCAGTGTTGCCCTAGAATCAACGTAAATCAAATCATACAGTTCTTCTGAAGTGGGCAAGTTAAAGTAAATTAAAGAGGTAGTATCCATTAGAGTCCCGGCACGAAAAGGCAATCATGGCAGACAAGATCTGAAACTGTTTTGGCTAAAAATGTCAAAGAAAAACATGAATGGGTTCAGTGTGAGAGGACGTTTATCAAGTCTGACTCTCAGTTTCTACACTCCTTACACTGCGTCAGAGACACATGAATGCATTAAACTCAGTGGTGTGAGTGTTTTGAAGTATGTGCAGGGTAGCTGCACTGACTTAGTGGATGTACGTGTCATGCACACAGAAAGATAACTATATATGCCTTTTCCTACTTTATGTTGAAGCCGTAGGTGTAATTGTTTAAATCTTTTTTTTTCTAAGCAAAATGCCCCCAAATTAAATTGTTCCTGCTTCTCATATGTGAACATTCCCTGGGTTTCCTACTCTTCTGTGATAATAAACTGAAAACATTTGGGGTTTAGACTGCTGGTTGAATAAAACAAGCCATTTAAACATGATATTTTTGGCTGTGGGAAATTGTGATAGTCATCTTATAACTATTCTCTGAAATTATACCAAATCATGACGATTATCTTTAGTTGCAGCCTTGATATGTTCCTGGATCAACTTCCCACATTCCGTCCCTGGACCAACATTGCAGTCAACTAATCACAGCCTTCTGACATCATCAGTGTGCTGCTCTGGCAGTTAATTTAAAATTCCCTGTGTCTCAATTCAGGGGCCGCAGCCTTTGAAGTTCATATTTATAGACCGACTGCATCACATTGGCGCAACCAAGGCTATCCCATTTTGAAGACTCCTTCAAATGTGGGCAGGAAATGCAGTCTTCTTTCCCAGAATTTAAAGTATGTAAGGGATGAATCCTTCATGGCCCAATTTATCCTAAGATACACTGCAAGCCAGCCACGATTAGGTTGTTTTCAGTATGGCGCCTGATAACCACCGGCAGCAATGGCGGCAGATTACACCTTTTAAATGTAAGTACTGGGTTTCAACTCACTCGAATAGCTAACAATATAAATGTTATAAAACACAAAAGGCCTTTAAACCTAAAATTATATATCAAATGGCAGTGTCGCCAGTGGTGAATCATTTCCTAAAGTATTAAATAAAATTTAAAAATAAAATAATGTCGGGGTCCATGATTTAGGGCTAACTAACTTGCTAGCTCACTCCTTGTGTCGTCAATTGCAGCTGGTTGCTAAGTAACGGGAACGCCAACGGGTCAGGGTGAAAACAACTGGTGATGCAACCAGGAAATCCTCCACAGACCAGATCATACCATTTTGGAGACTGTTCAGTTTGGTTGATGCAGTCTTCAAAGGACATGGCCAACATAAACCGCGACGGCCGCATCCTTCAAAAGCTGCAGCCCCTGAATTGAGACACAGCTTTTGTGATTGTTCAGAGCTAAGCTAGTTTTCCACAATTGGAGGAAGTAAAATTTAACAAAATCCTCAGAAACAGTAAACAAAATCCTTTTAAACTACTTAGCGAGTTAGCTTGCTAACTAGGTTGGCTATGCTAACAAGTAAAAGTGCCAATAGACTTGAATATTAGCGAGTTAGCTTGCTAACTAGGTAAGCTATGCTAACAAGTAAGCTTGCTACTAAGCTAGAATATTGTTCACTTAGATTAAAAGTAAGGATAATATCAGTTTGCAGCTGCAATGGAAACATTTCACTCCTTTTTTCATGCCCATTCAAACTGTTTTTTCATAATATTGTAGTGCTCGTGTTGATCCAGGACCATCACTGCTACATTATTGTTGACATTAACAAATTATCCAGTGTTTTGAAAAAAAAAAAAATGAAATAAAAATAAAACAAAATTTTTTTAATGAGCTATAAAAAAGAAGGGAAAATGTGTTAATCGCAGGTAAGTTAAAAAAAAAGATATTATCCTTAACATTTGTTTAACGATAATCTAGTCTACTAGTTAGCAAGCTAACTCGCTAACCCTGCAGCAGCTTGTGCGGATTTTATTCAGTGTTCCACATTCAATTTGGAAAACTAGCTTAGCTTAGGAAGCACAAAAGATTTTTGAAAGAAGTACAGCTGATGATGTCAGAGGGCTGTGATTGGTTGATCGCAGCGTTTGTCCAGTCCTACTCAGCAAAATCACGTTGTGTGATTGAATATACCTGTTTTTCAAACTGTTACAACATCTTCAACTATTACACATTCATCAGATTACAGAAACATTACCTTTACATATCAAAATATTCTATTTTAATATAGAGGTAGATGCAGTACATTTATGAG
Organism: Epinephelus moara; assembly: GCF_006386435.1. Taxonomy (NCBI): domain Eukaryota; kingdom Metazoa; phylum Chordata; class Actinopteri; order Perciformes; family Serranidae; genus Epinephelus; species Epinephelus moara. Next base: position 31,471,834 of record NC_065523.1, on the reverse strand, counting down.
GCATACAGTGTGATTTATCTGTGAGTGCAGGTGGTTGTTGTGTGTTATAGCAGGGTGATTTCACTCGGTGGCAAAGTGAGTCTCTTTTCTCTGACTGACAACATGTTCTCCATGTGCATGGCGATGACTCGGCACAGCTCCAGGCCCTGGAAAACACACATACACACACACACACACACAGCAAGGCATTTACATAAGGTGAGTCAAACAGACACAGAAAAGTTACATCCACAGTGTATGCTGTATCTGCACATCACACACAAACCTGCTCCAGCTGCAGCTGAGTGATGCGCTGGTTGAGCAGGTCTCCTATCATGATCTCCACATATGGATAACTGGAGCCTGAAGTCGGTCTCTGAGTGCGAGTCGACTGGACCTCCTTCAGAGGGAAACGCACCATGGCCTCCTAATTACACACACACACCAAATATATGTATGAATACACACATATATAGGCAAGGGGCACTTACAAACAAACTCTGACAGACAGATATGCTCAGATATTAAAAGTCAAAACTCATAAAATATAAGATTTAACAGATAGAAGAAGACAGCTAACACAATAACCAGCAGAGGGAGCCAAGTACTTTGTTTTGAAATCAACCCCTTTTTGCAGTAGTTTGCTTTTAATATAAATTTACCAAGACAATGTTACTGCTTCAAATTCATGCTGTCACACACACTCAGCTGCCTGCTGCCATATTTTACCAGCTGGTCCTTGAATGTAAAGCGTGCAACATTACACTCAGTGGATTTGTGCTTGAGTGGATGATTTGCATACATGAGTATCCTTGTTCAGAAAGTGCAGTCCATTCAGATTCACAGCCAGGATGCACGGTGCGTAGATGGAGGAGGAGCTACAGCTCTGGATGTAGAAGAAGGAGGAGCCGAACATGGGGAAGGCACTGACCAGACCTGGGGCAAATACACAGGAAGGGTCACTTTTAATATGGCAGCACATTCAAGCCAAGAGTCAGTGAATTAAACTAAGATCTACTTTGCAGCACTGTTAATAACTAAAAACAAGTATTCCGGATTAAAATGTGTGTCTTCTTGTCTGTAATTTCCTGCTGTAGATGTTTTTAAAGAAACACCCTTAAAGAGCTCTGTAAGTAGTTAATTGATTATGGGACTGATGACTATTATGAAACACTCTGTAAGTCACTTGCCTAAATACACACACACACACACACACACACACACACACACACACACACACACACACACACACACACATTAAGACAGAGCTGTGGTCTTACCAAGGAACTGTGCGCGAGCCTGGTGTGGGTTTAAGGGCTGAACCTGCTGCATGTGTTGAGTTGTCATATTCAGCCAATGCTGTGAACCCTGTTTGCTGTAGAACTGTGGGGGGACACACTCCTGCACCTCACGCCTAGAAACATGAACACACACACACACACACACACACACACACATACACACACAAAGCCTCAGAGGCAGTAGTAAGATATTATACATGTGCAAGTGTGTTTGCAGATTTGAGCTTATGCTGCACGTGAATGCACCTGAGAGTTCAGTCATGACCACTTTGGTCAAAGAAAACTTTATTTCCATTCGCAGTATTATATTTGGCGGTATGGCTTTGTTCTGGAGCGCACCTCCCTGCCCTTCCATGCGCCTACATGGAAAGCCTAAGGCAAGGAAAGCAGCAGCAGAGACCCCCCAGGAACAGAACAGAGCAGCATCAATGACAAACAGAAATGACATTGATAAGTCAGACACAACATGAAAAGGAGAAGCTGGGGTGGAGGTGGGTTGCAAAGAGGAAGAGGAAGCAGCAACAGTAGGCAGGCCAGAGCAGCTTAAATAGGGTGTCCTGAATAAGATTTGCCAATTGGTTGCATAGAAAGGAATCATGTGATCTATCAGCTGACTCCCTTTCATTAATCAGCTGATCCATCAGTTGATTGGGCTGTTTGAGATCAGCTGATGTAGCTGGTGTCTAAGTCTGTGTATACTGTATTTACATGGTGGGCAGGTAGATGGTGTCCTTGGCACGGTGCTGTAGGGCGGCCAGTCTGGCGATCTGCTGCAGATGCTGATCACTCGCCTTACCCTGAGGGACAACACTCAGCAAGGCCTTCAGGTAGTCTGGCAACACCTTGAAGAGGGACACAGAGAATAAAAGTTTGTTGGTGTTTATTTTACTGCATGTTCAAGTTTTAAAATCTTCCTCGTCAGACTGTGCTAGCTGAGGTGTATCTGCGCTCACACAAATGAAAAACCTACAAATAACGTCAAGTTGGTGGTCAAGCAAATCACACAGTAAAACAGCAAAGTCTGTTTTTTCCATGGCAAAGCAATTCTGCAGGGAGGACTATAGATGTCAAATCTACTGTTTCTTCCATGTGATAGTGTGAATTATAAAACGAGCCACACAAGAAGAATATGAGCCAAATTTCAGATTGGATTAGCTACAGTAGAAGCAGACGTGGGCTGTCTTTCATTTCATACAGTAGAACTGTACCTGGTTATAGTGCATGGTCACATAGAGTTCGTTGTCAAGTTTGAGAGCCAGGCTCCATATGACTCTCCTGAACCACAGACTGTAGTTGGCGTCCACTGGCTCCGCCTCTGTAGCGATGTCCAGGATGTACTCACGCTTGTTCAGGGGACGCACATTCTGACCTACACAGGAGCACACTTCAGTTATTATCTGTTTATCTAAAGTGTATTGCTGTACGTGAGTGTTTGCATTGTAGGTCTGTGCTATGACAAGCATGTTAGATCCTTGATACCTTTGTGTGTGACCAAAAAGATGGCATATTCGTCCAGTGCCTCCACCCTGTGTAGTCCCATCTCATAGCAAAGCTCCTCGATGACGTCCAAAGCAACCTGAAACACAGAAATCCACTTATAACAAGCAATGCTGCCACCATGTGGACCCACGGAGGCAGCATCTGTTTTTTTGGTCTGTATAAAAGCTCAGGTTCAGTCAGGTCTGTAAAGGCTACACACTAGCATAATGCTTCTCTTCAGAATGTTTTTAGGTAATGGAATATTATGCAGAATTTTCCTAGAATATAATGTAAAGACTCACAGAACAGTAATCCACCACCGTGCCACCAACTCCCATATAGTATAACTTTAATGTGCGTGCGTGCATACGTGTGTGTGCCACTCACAGAGCACGTCTTGATTTTCAAGTGCCTTTCGATCCCACCTGGCAGCAGGAACAGCTGTCTCTTGGAGCTCCGCCCAGCCTGCACACAAACAACCAATCACAGGAAATCGTTTTACAATTTAACACCAGTGTGGAGTATACAGCTGCTACTGAGGGCACCTGCTTAACAAACTCACACTTAGGCACGACAGATGCCTTAAGTAGAAAAGTATCAGTGCTGCTATGGCACTTTTAGAATCCAGCGTAAATATTCATGCCAAATTTATAACAACAAGAAAAGAAAAAGTTCCTTCAGTCATTGGCCGTGTGGTTTTCTTTTTGGTTTATTGCACACTTTACCATATGTAAGCCACATAAGAAGACTGCATGGTTGAATTAGGCTGTTCAGACTGCCAGCCCAGATCTGTTTTTGGCATTTACAGATTGTTTCCCAATTCATTTTAGGAAGTCTAGACAGCAAAACCCCGCAACCTGGATCCAGACCACTTTTGGAGGTAGTTTGAAATGTGAGTCTGATCAGATTTCTATAGATAGGTGTCAGTCCGGATGCTCTGGCAGCTCAGATTGGATTCCAAAGTGTCTTTTGCATCACTTGTGAACAACGATGTTCAATCCATAGTAAAAATGCTGAGCAGAATCCATGTCACTACTGCAGGGTGCTATGGAAGACAAAATGGAAAAAAGTGTCTGTCCACAACAGTCCGTGGACAGATGCCTAAGGAGGAGTTCTGCACCTCAACTTGACAGCGCATTTGTTTAGAGGGTGAAATGATGAATCTGTCATTGCCCATTCCTTACAGGAAACCCAAGTTGTTGCACCCATGTGCAAAGATGTTTGGGGTTAGGGATCGACCCCGAATGGTTCGGGTCAGGAAAGATCATTGGGCAAGAGATAAAACCTGAACAGATTGGGTTTCCAAAAGAATCAGTTAGTGAACAAATCTGATTTGCCTGCAGTAGAGACTTACCAGCATAGCTTTGAGTTCCATGCTGTTGGGATACTGTATGCGTCCGCCATATTGAAAAGTCCTCCTCAGGTTCTGCTCACATGCCTTGGCAATTCCTGTAGAGCAACAGTCAATGGCAACTAAGGATACCATCAGACTGGTAGTGAGTGATTTCAAGATGTGATATATTTGGTTGATGGTTTGTAGCATCTCTATCTAAAATGGATGGATGGGTGGATTTTCTACCTTGGTACTGCATCCCGGGGCTGTTACAGGCGTCCTGCAGGAACTTCAACAGAAATGGCTTCATCACATCAGAGCAGCGATAGAAAGCTGTCAGGATGTACAGCAGCCTCCATCCTCTCTGACAGCTGTCCCTACACAAACAAATATACACACAAGTGCAAATTAAAGCTCTGATTAAGTTGTGATTCAGACCATGATGTAAGTATAGAAGAGTCTTACGGTTTGGAGCTGGTGTTGGTGGTGACTTGCTTCATCACCTGGCAGTAGGCTTCATCTTTGATCAGACCATGGTCGCCACTTAACTACATATATGAGCACATGCATGAGGATTATGGTGTTCAAGTTTACTTAAATACATCATGTGTAAGTCAGTTTATCGTTTCATCATCTTAAAGGGGCAGTTCACCCCAAAATCAAAAACACATATTTTCCCTCTTACCTGTAGTGCTGTTTATGAATCTAGATTGTTTTGTTGTGAGTTTCTGTATGTCCGAGATATCGGCCGTAGAGATGTCTGCCTTTTCTTGAATATAATGGAACCAGATGGCACTCAGCTTGTGGTGCTCAAAGCACCAAAAATACATTTGAAAAACTCAACAGCACTGTCTCTTTCCAGAAATCATGACCCGATTACTCAAGATAATCCACAGACCTTGTTGTGAGCAGTTTCATGTATCACCACACAGAGGGAAGTGTTCACATACTTATGGATGAGAGGCTTGTGACAGCACGAGATGTAAACATTCGTGGTGTCCTCCTCGGCTGAGCTGTAACATTAGCTAGCTCAGTGGTGCTAGGTTAGCGGTGAGCTAGCAGTAAATGCATGCTTCCTTCTGTGCAGTGATTCGGTTGGCAGGTGTAGCTCAGTACACAGAAAATAGTTCCTACATGAAACAACAAGGTGTGTGAACAATCTTGCTGTTCTTAAATAGCGCTACAGGTAAGAGGAAGAATATGTATTTTTGATTTTGGGGTCAACTGTTCCTTTAGTATTCTATAAACCAGTCAAATATGTGAGTAAGTGTGTGTGTTTGTGTACCTTCAGTACCATGGTGACCAGGTCCTGTTCAGTCTGACCCTTCAGTGGAAAGTCTCCCATGAACTTCATGATGGCTGGATGAAAACAATCAGTCAACATGGAAACATCTTATTAAACAAAAGAACAGGGAAGTCTCCATTTCTTTTCCCTCCATCTTTAAGAATCTCAATTGGATCTTAAGGACCGTATTTAGCAAGCTAAGAATTCTTCTAATTTCTCTTCTACCCCTGATGTACATCCATCCCTCCTTTCCTTACTCTCTACTCACCTAAGAAGATGTCAGCAGCCACTCTGTTCATCCCACTGTCTGAGAAGTCGATCAGAGACTCCTGGATCGGAGACTGAAGAGACACAACACATGGACAGGACCAAGAGATATATTTGTGTAGCGGTTACAATACAACACACAATATGGCTGAAAATTAAGAAAACATATACAAGAATACAAAGACCTTTTTTGGACAATTATGCTTTGAAACAAGCTCAGCTGCTTTACCTTGGAGAATTTAACCATGTCAGCAGGGTCCCTGCCCTCCTTCCCCTTCTTGGCTTTCTGATCACTGTGGGCAGGATACAGACAGCAGTTACTAAGCATGTGTGTGTTTGTCCATTTGTCCATTGTGTTTACTGCAGAGAATATCAATCTGAGATGCAGACTTATTTGGAATCACAAAACAGCAACAGTTCCCACCCTCATCTCTTGTTTGGTACTTTTACAGAATGATCCATCATTTCATTTTTTACAGTGTAATTATAGAACACAAAAATATGGGGTGATTTTCATTTGAGATTAAGAAGAAGATCAAGAAGTCGATGGACAACAAGAACTAGAACAAGAGTAACAAGGAAAAGAAGAAGACAGAAAAGGAGAAGAAGGAAAAGAAAGAAAAGAAAGAGAGGAAGAAGAAAAGGGAGAAGAAGAAGAAAAAATGTAAAGAAGAAGGAGAAAACAAAGAACAAGAAGAACAAAAGGAAAAGTAGAAGAAAAAGAGGAAGACGATGGAGGAGGAGGAGAAGAAAAAAGATGGACAATAAGACAGAGAGGATAAAGAAGAACAAAAGGAAAAGTGAAAGAAGAACAAGAAGAAGAAAGGAAGAGGATGGAGGAGAAGAACAAGAACAAGAAGGAAAAGAAGAACAAAAGGAAAAGTAGAAGAAGAAGAGGGATGAGAAGAAGACATTTTTGAATTTTTAACACAACCTTTATCGGCACAAGAAAAAAAAAGAGATATCAACAGAAACTCCAGCAATCAACAATGAAGGAGAGGAGGAAGAGGAGGAAAAGAAAAAGGAGAAGAAGAGGAAGCTACACCCAGTATTCCAAATAAGTATTTTGTCTTAATATTTGTAGATATTGAAAACAAGAGAGCTGCAGACTCACAGTGAGGACATTATATGGACATCATGATGTCAGTGTGTGCGTGTGTGTGTGTGTGTGTGTGTGTGTGTGTGTGTGTGTGTGTGTGTGTGTGTGTGTCTGACCCTCTGTTCCTCTGAGCCTCTCTGAAGTACTTCTTGGCAAACTCAGCCATGTGGTACTGGCTGCCGTGCAGAGGCAGGTCGTCCAGTTCGACGCCCAGACTGTCCCCATACATCTCATTTACCACCTAATACACACACACAGAGCAATAAAAAGCTGAGCAGCAAAGATGTAATTATCTACAGAATATTTCCATTTTTGCTGAACCAAAATATTCCAACATACACTGAATAAACAGCAGCGTGAACCATAATGTAGGGGTTTATTAAAGCTGAAACGTAAAAGTTATTCTGGCTGTGAGCCTCCTGTTCAGACTGTATCTTCAAGCTGAAAATAAACACCATGCTTATTTTTTGGAAGGTAGAAAAATACAGCTGTAACGTGAGTCTTCACCTCCATGGACAGGTCGAGCTCATGGGCAGCGACTGCTGAGCCCATCGCCACGGCAACAGCAGCAGATGCAGCGACTCGCCCCTGTCTGTCTCGAGGCTCCACACGCTCAGCAGGGAGAACCAGGAAGTCCGGAGCAGCCACAGGACGGACGTACTCGCTGGGAAACGTTCCAGATTTTCCGTACACAGCCCCAAACCGCCAACCTGCACACACACACACCAGAGGATGTACAGAGAGGTTCGTATGCAAACACAGAATCTCATCAAGTGTTACAAACAAAAAACTGTCACATGCAAAACACAGAAAAAAGCCAAGGTGATGTCTTTAAATGTTTGGTTATGTCCAACACCAAAAGAAACAAAAAAAAACTTCTATTTTTTAAAAATATATTTTTATTATTTTTCATGAATTTATATATTTTTTTATTTTATTTGTCTTTTGTATGTTTGATTATTGATATCGTCAAGTATTGTTAATGTTTCTTGAAAATCTAACAAACAAAAAAAAAATAAAGAAAAAAGGCATAAATGTAGAAGTTAAGGCTCTACTGAAAAAACAAACAAACAAAGCCAAACCAAGCAGCAAAAAGAAAACAGCAAAGCACCACACAACAGATCCCACCGCCAGGCTCCCAAACCCACCAAACTCAGGAGTGTCTCTCTTTAGCTCCTCCAGAAGCATCACCTTCTTCCTCACTATGCAGCCGTAATGTTTGCCTGAGCACACACATACATATGCACACACACACATACACACAGCGGACAGACATGGCATGAAGCACAGAGAAGCAAAGACACACTGTACATGACTCACAGAAGCAGGAAGCAGCTCTACATATACATCACAGTGCTGGTTCTCAGTGTGGGAGTGTTTGTGAGTGTGTGTCTCACCGGCCTCCAGCCCGTCCATGTGCTGCACTCTGATTATGTCTCCTTTGTGGAAGCTGAGCAGAGACCTGTCCTCAGTGATGTAGTTCCTCACCGCCACCACGTACTCTGAGTCCTGACAGAGATATGACATGTTGACATGTGTCACAACCCAAGATTTGTGTCACCGATTCAGCATCTGACCAAATGTCTCCCCTTCTCTTCCTGAGACATGGTGTTGCGTAATGACCAGAAAAGTGTTTTATCAGAACTTAATGATGTCACAGTGAAGTTGACCTTTGAACATCTGGATATAAAATGTCATTACTTCATTATTTTATCCTATAAAATATTTGTGTTAAGTTTTGTCATAATTAGTGTATGAATTCTTGAGTTATAACCAAAAGCATGTTTCCTGAGGTCACAGTGACCTTGACCTTTGAAGTTCAACTACCAAATTCTAATCAGTTTATTCTTCAGTCCAAGTGGACGTTTTTGTCCAATTTGAAGAAATTTACTAAAGATGTTTTAGAGATATCGCGTTCACGAGAATGAGACTGAAGCAAGGCTACAGTGACCTTGACCTTTGATCACCAAAATCTAATCAGTTCATCCTTTCGTCCAAGTGAACGTTTTCGTCCAATCTGAAGAAATTCCCTCCGGGTGTCCTTGAGTTATTGTGTTAATAAGAATGAGACAGAAAAAGTCACAGTGACTTTAACCTTTGACCCACGAACACCAAAATCTATTTAGTTCATCACTGAGCTGAAATAGACGTTTTTGCCAAACTTGAATAAATTCCCGCAAGGAGTTTGTGAGATATTGCCTTCATGAGAACGAGACGAATGCAAGGTCACACTGATCTTGACCTTTGACCACCAGAATCTAATCAGTTCATTGTAAAGTCCAAGAGGATGTTCGTGCCAAATTTGGAAAAAATAATCCTCAAGGTATTCTTGAGATATTGTGTTCATAAGAATGGGACGGATGGATAGATGAACAGATGGATGGATGGACAACCTAAAAACATAATGCCTCCGGCTATGGCTATCGCCAGTGCAGGGACATAAAAATCATCCTCAAGAAAACCTACAAAACACTCACACACACACACACACTGACACAGACGCCCTCTGACCTTCTTGAGCTCTGTGAGGAAGTAGTCGATCATGTGTTTGACCTGCGGGGCCTTGGCTGAGAACAGGATCAGCTTCTCGTTGGTCAGGTTGAACTCCAGCATGTTCTTAGACGGAATGGACACAAACAGGATGTCCGAGTAGCTGCGCAGGAAGTGATATGCAGAGGCAGGAAGTCGACATGAAGTTAAAGAGAAGAGAGCCACGGGTCAGATCACTTGACAGACAATTGACAAAGGTCTCTTGACTTTTCCTGGTGTTTAATGTCAAGACTTCAAAAGGAGGGCAATCACATCTAGACAACTAACGGTACCTGATTTGACCTCTTTGGGGGTGTTTCGCTACTAAGACATGAAAGCTTTAAAAGGTTGAAATACTGATGACCTACGACTGACGTCACACACACTGTGTCCATGTGTTTGCACAGACCATGAGGCTCACCTGTAAGGCCTCAGCACTCTGAAGTAGTCCGGAGCAGCAGAACTACTCCTCACCATCTTCAGCAGCTTGATGCCCTTATGAGACACAGACAGTACCTGCACTCCTGTCCCCACACTGCCCTGGAACACACACACACACACACACACACACACACACACACACACACACACACACAAACACGTGAAACTGAATACAGGCACATATGGAAATGGCCAAGTTAAACCAAGTAAAGTATGAAATCTGTTTTGGGTTTATCATATTCAGAGGGAGAGTTGCTGCAGATTATAGGCAGGAACTCACAGAGGCTGGGAAGAGGCGGGAGAAGTAAATCTCCCATGAGTCTCTGGCCATGGCCACCACTTTCTTCTTCACGTTCTCATCATGCGTTCCTGACATCTGATCCACCTTGTTCTCAGCTGGCAAAGACACAAAGGAGTTTAACTTTTCACATTCAAAGTCTTCCACATACTGTAAATCAGTGGTTCCCCACGGGTGGGTCACGGGTCCATTCTGGATGGACGGATGGAAGTTTGTAAAAACACACTTTATTTTGGAGTACAGTGAATTTCTGGCACAAAGTTTTTATTTTGAATTGCCGTTTCCTGCTGTAGAGTGAGCTAATAACAGACAGCTACTTAAAGGTATAATATGTAGTTTTTCCACATAAAAATGTCTAAAAATGACTAAACCAATATTATATATTTTGTTTAGTTGTGTACTTTGATTATCAGAAATGTTTCCAACAATTTTTCAAACCCAGATAAATATGAAATATTAATAAAAGTTACGGACCGTGTCATTAGGTCGCATGTCA